>NC_136519.1:72276896-72319396 GCF_053919585.1 Euprymna scolopes
GATGTTTCTGGCCGCATTGAACACGTGGCACTCTCAGAGGCGACGGTACCAGCTGTGTCTCCATCTTTTATTTTTCTTTTCTCTATTTCTAGCTCCAACCCACTACCCCACGTCCAACAACAGACAACTCCCACCACTACCGTGTCGCTTACGTAGTCTTGGAGTCCGCGAAGTCCGATGGTAGCTCCAGGGAGATATTTGAAAATTACCTCTCCCTTTTTTTTTCTTTTTTTTTTTTTTTTTTGACACAATATCATGAATTGGCCTATATATTCACACATTTTATTTTCAACGTATTTGACAAAAAACCTTGAACAATAAGTTAAACATAATTTTAGTAAAATAATGTACTAAGGTTAATATGTATATATGTGTGTGTATATGTATATACTTATATATTATATATACAGGGAGTCCATAAAGTCCCTATGCGTTAAAAAAATTACATTTTTTAAAAAGTTTTTTACAATTTTTCTTATTGCAAATAAAGTTATATATGTTAATACACACAGACTTTATGGACATCCTATATATCTATAATATAAAGCTGTGTGTGTGTGTGTCTGGTCACGAAGAGGCTCCTATATGGTTGACTATTATAGAAAACTGATCCCATATAATGATAGAAGATGTATCGAGACACAGGAATAGCTATGTTTGATCTGGCAGAACGGTGGTTCATTAAAATTATGGGGTCTGCGTTCGTGCCTGGTCCACAAAGTATGGAAATAAAAAAAAATTAAAAATAATTACAAGTGTTTTTGATATAGATGTACACAATAATACTTTGATAAGTATGTTTTAACTTAAATAGGGATGGTATAATAAAATTGTGTGGTCTGCGTTCGCGCCTGGCCTCCATAGAATGGAAATAGGCACAAACTTTAATAAAGACTTTTCATATCTCTCTGCGTAAGTATACTTTGATAATTATGTTTCAGTTGAAGAAATATTGTATAATAAAATTATTGGGTGTTCGTTCGCGCCTAAACTCCATAGAATGGAAATATGTCACA
This sequence comes from Euprymna scolopes, assembly GCF_053919585.1. Taxonomy (NCBI): domain Eukaryota; kingdom Metazoa; phylum Mollusca; class Cephalopoda; order Sepiida; family Sepiolidae; genus Euprymna; species Euprymna scolopes. The sequence continues at coordinate 72,277,913 of NC_136519.1, forward strand.
AAGTTTAACAAGGTGTTTTAATATAGATCCACAGAATATTGTGATAAGTGTTCAGTGTGAACAGGTATGGTATAATAAATTATGGGGTTTATCTATTTTATTTTTACTTTCATCATATTTTGCTTTGGTTTTGATACCCCCAAATTCGAAGCTATCTCTTTACAACCCCCCCCCCTTTTCATAACCTATCATACTTTCATGAATCAGAGTCCATTTTCTGTAGGCTGTTTTTGAACCCAGTCAACGACGGGTACTTTTGCTAGTATATATATATATATATATATATATATATATATATATATATATATATACACACACTGAGTTAAAAAACAAAATGATCGAAATGGGCTAGCTTACTGCTCCGAATCTTAATTGATGCAGATTGCGTGTATATATATAAAGAATCAATCCTATATTGATTATTATATATTACGAGGAGTAATTCTCTCGATGGACTAATTCACACGCATACACACACACACACACACACACACATATAGTAATAATGATAATGCCATTCATCAAATTCCGTCCGTGTTTGTTTACAATATCACGTCAGCTGATATTTGGGTTTGACGATGAATGTCCTGGAAAAGCAACTCCTGATTAATGTTTAGTTTTAAGATATGCAAACGAAGAAATGATTTGCGGCAATTTTAAATGCCACCTTTTTGTTTCATTGTAAATTGAACACAATCAATAGGAAAAATTATAATAAAATAATGAGGTACACTTGGGCTTGAACAGGGGGATCATCTAATTTGTAGTCGAATGCTTTACTACTAAACTGCATCTCCAGATAATAATGAATCCATTGTTTTAAGAAGAATTGATTTGTTGAAATTTTATTATCTCCCTTGGCCGGTGCAACGTAAACTCTTCCCCTATAAAAATTCTTCTTTTTATCTATAATGAGAGAAAAGATATTTTTAAGATTGTATGTTTTCGATTTTGGATACTTATCTGGTGAATTTCTGTAGGAATCATATCTAAGGACACTGACAGACGTATCGATTACCTTTGTGTGAATGCTGCAAAAGATAGGCTCAGCCGTTTCGGAAACTAGGAGGAAGGAACTCATAGACAAACACACAATGTGCTATATATATATATATATTTAAAGGGGATTAAAACAGCAGTCTAAAGAGCAGAGTGTATTTTAATATGATAGTAAAATCACTAATTTAATTAAAATACAAGAAAAACAGTGCTCGTTGTAATGTAGACATATAATAAGCTCAATAGGCATATATATCCTAGAGCTATTTTAATATTTAGTAAGATGATTGATAATTTATAATTAAAATTAAAAATTGCTTTCATAAGGAGGAACAAAACAAAATCAATAAATTGTACGATCGTTTCAGAAACCACGTTTTTATTGAGATGGACACTAAGTCATGCACAATAATTTTAACATTTAGTTTTTTGAAAGAAAGTCTCCTCATCAGCAAAGATATTGTTTTTTTTTTTTTTTTAAAGACACCAAAAATAAACCTAGCATTTTTTTAAAGTAAAGCAGATATATTACAATAGGAACAGGCGAGCATGAAAAGTAATATGGTTAAGCTTAAAAAAGAAATAATGCTGCCTGAATATGCAATATATAATCATCCACCGACAGACGGTTTCGCTCTATTCTCTCAAGCTTGAATCGAAACCCTATTGTCTAGAAGAACCTCTAAGCCAATTTTTGCTGATGCTAAGGTACGTGAAATTACAATAACCATTGTCAAACGCCGGAAGCTTCATTTGTTTACACAAACAGCATTGGTTTATACGATAGTTGCTTTTTGTTATTTCACTTACCTGTATGCTCAACCCAAAAAAGGGAGCATGTGTGTGAATATGTGTGTGTACTTAAGAAGTTTGTGTGTGTGTGTGTGGAGAGAGGGAGAGAGTGTGTATGTGTTTATATTTAGACAACATTTAATTATAAGTAACTATTATCAAATATTTTTACCCTGTTTACATTTTCATTTTTCTTTAATAATCTTGAAGGATCGCTAAATATCACGAGCAGTTTTGATTCTTCGTCAATCCTCTACAAGTGATCCCCTCCCCGCAAAAAAAAAAACCCAACAAAAACAAATGAATAAAAAAATAGTAGAAAAAAATGCAAAATAAGAACAATAACTGTCAAGCGAGTGTGGTGACAGAAATATTCCCTAGTTTGACAAGATACACCTGAAGAAGGTCGGAGGTTTCATCGACCGAAGCATTGTGAAAATGACACTGAAGATGAGAACAATACTCTGAAGATTCCAAATAAATTATATATATATATATATATATATATATATATATATATATATATATATAAATTTATTTAAACAAACATTAATGGCTACATATGTGCATACATGTTTCTGTAATCATCTGTTTAAGAGAGACAACGTCATCAGGCCAAGAATTTCCCTCGAAATTTCACTCAAGACACAAAACCATTCTCTTATATTACTTACAAGAATAGACTCTTCTCTCAGATTAGGGAGGGGGACACAGACATTTCGAATGGGGGTAGAGGGGGGTCTGCGGGAGGAGTTATATTTATATTCTCACGATCGCTCTTTCACGAAAAAAAAAAAAACTTACGTCAGGATATCCTTTGACATTCTCCCATCGACGATTCATTTGATATGGACAAGACCCCGGAGTCGTTATTGGGTTAGCAAAACGTAAGGAAGTGAGCGACACTTTTTATAACTGGTTTACATAGCAACCACCTTCTTTTAGCGACTAGTATTGCTACTAATTCACTGCTGTCGCGAAAATAGAAGTAACAAGTGGAACAAAGAATGAAAGGGAGATAATTGGAGATTTTATTGAAAGCAGACGAGTATCGTACATTGTTATTACATATGTGCATGTTATGTTTATGGAGTGTCCAGTACGTTTAAACATGATATTTTAATTTATGCAGATTGCGCATGTATTATTATAGAATCAATTCTCTATTGATTATTATATTTTACGAGGAATAAATTAACCCGGTGGACTAATTCGCAAAAATAAATAAATAAAATAATGATAATGTCGTTCATTACATTCCGTCTGTGTTTGTTTACAATATCATGTCAGCTGATATTTGGGTTTGAATGATGAATGCCCTGGAAAAGTCACTTCTGATTAATGTTTAGTTTTAAAATATGTAAACGAAAAGAAATGATTTGCGGCGATTTTAAATGGCTCCTCTTTTTTTTTTTACGTAAATTGAACTCATTGATAAGAAAAAATTAAAATAAAATTGTGAGATACACCTGGGCTTAAATAGGGGATCATTCGATCTGTCGTCGAATGCTTTATCGCTGAGCTATGTCTCCAGATGACAATAAATCTGATTATTTTTAAGAAGAAATGATTTACTGAGATTTTATTATTTCCCTTGGCCGGTGTAATGTAAAATTTCTTTTTAAAATTTCCTCTTTTTGTAAATTTCTTGTCTTTTTTTTTTATCTATAAGAGAAGAAAAACTATTTTCGACACTTATCGGGTGAATCTTTGGTACAAAACATATCTAAGAAAACTACAAGACATATGCATTTCCTTTATGTGAAATTTTGCAGAAAGATAGGTTCAGCCATTTCAAAACCTATGAGGAAGTACCTCTCAAACACACAAGCACAAAGTGAGTTTTATATGAGAGTAGGGATTAAAAGGGATGACATGCCGTAAAAGGAACATACAAAACACTATTAAAGTACAATAAGCCATCAACCTACTGACGAATCGGGGTCAAAATTACAGATGTCGTTAATCTATTAAATTTCGTGAACCAATAAGTTCATAATCTAAAATTCGACAAACTACTAATACACATTAAGAAAAAACACGATAATCTAAAATTCGACAAACTACTAATACACATTAAGAAAAAACACGATAATCTAAAATTCGACAAACTACTAATACACATTAAGAAAAACACGATAATCTAAAATTCGACAAACTACTAATACACATTAAGAAAAACACGATAATCTAAAATTCGACACACAACTAATACACATTAAGAAAAACACGATAATCTAAAATTCGACAAACTACTAATACACATTAAGAAAAACACGATAATCTTAAATTCGACGAACCACTAAGATACATTAATAAAAAATACAATAATCTTAAATTTTACGAACCACTAATATACTAATATATACTAGGGTCGTTTAAAAAGTAAACCCTCTTCTTTTTTTTTAACTTAAAAGCTAAAACATTGAATAGCTACGAAGACGAAAGTGGTACTATTAAAACGAGCAATCATTTGTGCTCCAGAATTTATTTTTCTTCATCGTCACCACCAGTCTTAATGCAGTTTTGCCAACTTTTTTTGATGCCTCGGCCATAAAAGTTCGGAGCACGTTTTGTCACTCATATCTCTGTCGCCACTCTGAAATCAACGAACTCGTCTCCTTCCTGTGCTGGTATCAAGTGCATCAACTTCGTAAACGTTCAACAGGCACCAGTGAATGTTGATCAGTTCCAGGCAACGTAATTTACTTATTTACTTAACTGGATACATTTTTTATTTAAACTTATTTTTAATAATCTTAATCCGGTACAAATCTAGTTTCAGATCTATTTAGAAAAATAAATGGCTGGCTGACATCAGATGAGGAAATCGAAAATTACTGAAGTATAAATATGCTGTAAGGTCGAATATTATATTTTCGTACAATTTACAACAGTTCTTAACTGTGATTCTTTTCAATTTTCTTTTTTTTTTCTTTTTAGATAACTAGGACTCTATATGGCCGTCGAATGTCAGCCATTTTTTTTTCGTTTTAACTTAAGAGTTGACACTAGTTTCAAATAGAACAAAAAATGCTTTAAAATAAATATAAATGAAGTAAATACATAACTAAAAGAAATACAATGAGTCGTATATTCGAAGCTACAAAAACCTTATTTACTTTAACAATTATTAAAAAAATCCAACGTTTAAACTCTTTGGCAACGTGAATTGGAATGTATACATACAAGGTACTGCCAAGCTTGCGGCAAAACAGATGCGCTTCGTTTCTCTGGCTAGTAAGTTTCTCATACTTACCAGTATCTTATATATATATATATATATATATATATATATATATATATATATATATATATTACAGGGTGACCCAACAAAACAAAAGCTAAATGGAGGACATCTAGAACATATGCTGTAGAACGGAGATAGAAAAGTCAAAGACTCTAGTGTTTTGATATGATGTTTTGAATATAATAAACTAGTTATGACCAAAGTTTCATTTCATGCGGACAAAACACTAAGAAACGGAGTCTAGAATAGAGGAAACCTTGAGGAATATATAATTTTTTTTCATTTTCCATAGCGTTAAAATATTATATATATATATATATATATATTGCACTGCACTGGCTTATGTTCTGTCTCGATAGATAATGGATACTCCTGGTAAGAATGCCGAAAAGTGCAATTGTAAAGTAAGGGCCGTGCAATCCCCTCTCCTGTTTTTGCAAAGAGAAACCAAGAGCGACTGGGTAACATGCTAATATAAGCGAAGAATATATCCAACACCTGATATTTCCAAATGGTCACCTATTTTAGTACTGACCAGGCTTAAGGATGCTTAACTTCAGTGAGTGTTAGCGTGGTTATCGTGTATATATATATTCTCCATTCAATAGAATACACATTCCAACGACTAGAACTTTATTTACCGTTTTCCAAATATATTCTACAATTTCAGAAAAACCTTTGGGCCCATTTTGTTCAAAACTAACTTTGCATGTATTATAAAAGTTAATATAGTTTATGTAAGCAGAACAAAAGAAAATGCGTTTATATATATATATATATATATATATATATATATATATATATATATATATATATATATATATATATATATATTAGTGTGTGTTGGCTAATATTGAGAAACCTATTAGTTTAGAAACTCTTTTCTTTTTTTTTGTAACCAGTCTAAGAGAGAGGGAATTATTGGTAAATTGATCAACCCAAATTTGACAAGAATACTCCACGCATGCGCAGATCATGCCTTTGAAGAAATTCAGGCTACTGACAGGTGTGACGATAGAGAGAACCTACCTTCTTTGCAACAACCTTGTCAATATTTTCAATGTATTTGATCCAGTTCACGTTGCAGGTGAATGTTAAGCCGCTGAAGTAGAACGATAATCTCCTAAGTAAACTGTTATTCATGACAATCAGTGGTTGAGACGGCAATTGTTAAAGAAAAAAAATTGGTTTTAGGAGCATTAAATTTTCATATCCATTCCACTACAGAAATGGATGTCATTTTCTAAGGTTTCAGCCCTTGCCTTGGATATGTATTCGTTTCGTCCCTCATGTATGTTCTAAAGCGTGATGTCATAAGTAAATATACCCATCGCGAACACTTTTCTCAGGGAGGTCATTTATGAATATCTGAAATAATAACGGTCAAAGAGGCACAACCGCATTAATATCATGTTATTTAAACATACAGTCATCGAAGACAACCTATAATTTTCTCTTCTTTAAGAAGGACCTGGATATATTAAGTATTCTTCCAGTAATACAGTATGATTTAATTTGGATGAGAAGACTTTCACGCCAAATCATGTCAAAGGCTTTGGACATATCGACCACTGCCTAACTCGGTTCATGGATAATGCGTTTAGAGATGACCGCTAGGATATCCACAATAAAACGAGCTTGTCTAAATCCACACTGTTGGGTCAGAAAAAGTTTAGCACTTACTACATTGTGTCAAAGCGTTTGATTGCTTAATAACTCAAAGATTTTGGCTTTTTTGGGGTTTCCACTCCTCACTGGAATCAAACGGTGCCGACTCAGGAAAGGCGTGTCTGGTGATTGCTCAACTCTTATTACAAAATTACACGGGCAATCACAAAGACCGGAAGCCATGACAATACGGGAAACACAGACCTTATCTCTATATCAAGTTAAGTATGCTTATAATATGTATAGATACAGGATTCACTCCTAATACATTATTATGAATTTTGAAGCACAGCTGATAGTCGTAAGAGATACAATTGTAGGATATATTTCGTTGTATTTTGATGTCTATTGAAATATTCCTCAAATTTTAATTTCATTGGACTATTTTAAATGCTTTTAAAACAATTGATATTGTTAAAACCTCGAAATTGAAAATTCAAATATTTCTGATTTACATTGAATTGTGATAAGTTTGTATTAGACGCTAATTAAAAAAAATTGAAGTTCATAAAATATTATTTTACCTCTTAAGCTGAAACCGAAAATGTTAGATATTTTCGTGAATGAAAATCATGTAATGAATATGGATCGAAATTTAAACAAGGATTCTAGATACAAAGTGCCTTCAATAAGTTTGCAGACATTTTTCATATAGGCACTTTAAGAGCGCAGTTCCGATCTACGGATCTTTGCTACCGTTAACAGGTTATGGGCCCAGCCACAATCTTTTCTTTGACGGATCGGAATCTAAATTCGAATTGTGGCAGGTAAAATTTCTGGGATATCTAAGGACTTCAAAAAGTCATACAATCTCCAACAGAGAATCCAAACGACCCCGAATTTCTCGAAAAGAATGCTACTGTTTTTGCTGAACTGATTCAATGTTTAGATGATAGAAGTCTGTCTCTGATTATAAGAGACGCATTGGATGATGGAAAGAAAGCATTGAATATATTAAGAGATATATTAAGAGAACATTATTTATCAAAAGGTTAACCGAAAATAATATCCCTATATACAGAACTAACGTCTCTGAAACGTAACGAAGGATTTGTTTTGCACGATTAAGGTCTAATGGTAGCAGAGGTCCGTACATCGAAACTACGCTCTGCTACCATTAAGACACTTTTATTGATGGTATACACACGAAACTTCTGGAAGTCTTCCTGTGTTAGCGTGTCAGTTACCTTCGTAACAGCCTCTTTCATCTCCTCAATTATCTCATAACGACAGCCTCTAAGGTTTTCCTTGAGCTTAAAGAATAACCAAAAGTCACAGGGAGCAAGGTTTGAACTATAGGGAGGGTGAGGAACTGTTTTGATGTCCATCTTGGTCAAATAGCCTATGACAAGGATGGAGTTGTGAACTGGGATATTCACGCAAATCTTCCATATCTTCAGTTCCTCGCGAATAATTGTGTGTACAGTTCCCACACTGACATCAAACTGTGCACTTGTTGTCTCTATAGACACACGATGGTCCTTATCCATGAAATTCTTTATTTGATCAGCCAACTCTAGTGTTCTAACTACCTTATTCCTACCACACCTCTCATCAGCGCTCACAGACTTCATGCTATCCTTGAATCTCTTATACCACCCAGAAACTGATGCTCGTTTCATGCAAGATGTTCCAAAAGCAGTCTGAAGGAGTCCATACTTTTCTGTGATATTTTTCCACGTTTAAAACAGAATTTTATTGCATACAGTTCTGCTAAAATGTCCTGCCGTCCAGATTACATTTTTGAAATTCATCAGCCGTGACAATCGGGCCTTAGTAGGGTGTATTCCAATCCCTGCTGTAGCTGTTCATTTGAACTTGGAATCATAAAAATTAGTCATCTCATAAGATGTATAACAATAATAATACTAAATTTTCAAGCGTTTACGACAATTTAAAATGCCTGTACAAAAAAGTCTTGGAAACTTATTTAAGGCACCTCGTATTGGGCTTTTTTAAACTTATTTAAGGCACCTCGTGTTGGGCTTCTTTTTTTTTTCGATTTTTCCTATAATTTGTTTTTATTTTTGCTGAGAACGAGACATTTTACCGGGTACCTTACAGCAACTCGCTGTTTCAAAACCTTCAACCGGGAGATCGTTTAATGATTCTAAACACCTCTTTAACGTAATCGTGTAGATTTCTCTTGTTTTGGTTCAGAAGGTATAGTCACGATTTTGTTTTGGAAATTCTTTTACACAAGTCCAATAGCTCATATAATTACTGGAATAATTAAGATATTCAAAAGACTCCGTTTTTCTTCATAGGGTTAATATGACTATTTTATCTTTCCCCCCCTCAACTCTATATAATCCAGTACTATTAGACACTAACTTCAACAAGGGTTACTAACTACTGTCTTCCTTTTGTCTCGTATAACTATGTCAGGTTTAACAGCTCCGTTTTTTTTTTAATAAATAGTTGTAGGAATTGCATATCATAGAGGACGATGATTATATATATATATATATATATATATATATATATATATATATATATATATATATATATAACCTCATTGCCATGAACAGAATAAAATATTGAGACAATTAAATAAAGGATTTGCCAGCATATCCTGATGCTTTCAAGTCGCATCAAATAAATCAAAGTAAATTAATAGAACTAATCTAAAAACACATTACTAAACGATAAAAACTGTATAAATCTACTATTACATAAAAGAACTTTGTGTGTCTGTGAGCTCGTTCCCTATGGACTCGAAAACAGCTGCGACGATTTTTATGAACTTTAACACAAATGTAACTTACGTGTCTGGAAGTATTCTCAACTAGTTTTTTTTCCCAGAATGTCTTCGATAAGTATCGATAATCGAAAAAATCCGATGAGAGAAGGAACAACTGATTTTGACCATAGTTAACACCTTACACAGCCTAACATCACAAATGCATTAGAGAAGTTTTATTACTATAAAAGATATATAACATCAACAGTTTTTTTTTTATATATGACAGGGGTGCGTTTGAACTGTTTCTGTTTAGAGCACAAATGAAGAATGATATCAGACTTTTGTATTTTAAATTTTAATTCAAGCCATTATATATAAAAATAAGTTTATAAAATTAACAGTAAGTTCTCTACAGTGCAACGTTTACTACAATGTATTGTGAACTAAATCACTGCGGGGAGACATATGAAACTTTCTTCCGGTGCACTGCGTTGAGTCCTCAACTAGAGCAGGCAATCAATCGATTTGATTGAAAACATGGGCCATTTTACAGATTTCGATGACAATAAAATCACGAGAGTGTGAAACATTCATTGGTCATCAATCAAGCCTGGGTAACGTCGGGTCTTCCTGCTAGTTTATATATATTTATCAATTTTAAATATTTAAAATAAACTATATTAAATGTAAAGATATTATATACGAACGTTATGATTTAAATATATAAAAAATATAATTAATCGAAGAGAGTGATAATAAGTGGTATAATGGACGAATCCGAATCCTTTTAAATACAAGTTTGTAAATAACAAAACCTTTTTTTTTTGGGGGGGGGGGGAAGGTAGTCAAGACGAATGACACAGAAAAAGAAAGTATATTTTAATAACATTAATAGGTTAGAAAATTTAATCTGGAGCAATAAACGAGATTTCATATCGGGAACGTTTTGTTCCTTTTTATCTTAAGAGGGGTGGCGTTTGATTAATACTGCTGAGGAGCCATTATTTAATGTATTGTTTTATTTTTAATACATAAAATATTTTTTCATCGTGATCCCTATAATATGATAAATAGTGTGGAGTCTTGGAAGTAAACTAATACGATGATTGCAAGAGATTAATTGGCTTAAAACGGATTACGTTTCCAACGAAAATCTTAGGATTAAATGTTTATTTTGCAATATAATTTCAAAGATTGAAAAACTACCAGGACTATGTATAAAATATACATAATATAATAAATATATACTAGATATATAATACATGATATATTAAACATACGTATAATATAAATATGGTATGTATTATATATAATATATACATATATATATAATATATAAGCATATAGATAAAATGTAAAATATATAGTATATAATATATATAATATAATATCTTAAACACATATGTATAATATATATAATATTAGTAGGCCACCTGGCGTTGCCCGGTCGTAAAATACGCATAAATATATGTTAATTCATACAGAAACTGAGACATGTGCATGCAGAGTATTATGTTTTACAAGATTTTAATTACACTAGAAACTCGTGTAGTGAGTTCAATCTCGGCTACGGCTGCGCTGGATGGATGATCTATTCTGGCTCGATCAATTTCCAAACTAGTTATCTGAAGATACCCTAAAATGCACCAAACATTGGCACTATTGTTATTTTCCTTTTTATTTGTAAAACTAAATCATGTTCTACAAAGCAAAAAGAAAAACAATAATTCTATATCTACAAAACAACCAAACCAAAGACCATCAATAAATACTGGAAAATATAAAGAATTTAAGCATAAAAACTTTCATCAAAATTACCGAATCATTAAATAACTTGAAAAGGGTTGATATGCTGTAAAACAAAACAAACAAACCAAGCACCATGAATAAATATTTGAAGTATAAATTTTTTTACCAAAATGAATTCGACAAGAATTGATACGCCGTAAAAGAAAACTACGAAACCAAGGCAAATCAATTTCCAATAACAACCTGTTATCGATTCGATAAACCCCAGGCGAAAATCTTTAATACTGTATTCAGCAATTATTGGCATGTAATAATCTATTTCTTCCGCATCATGGCTGCCCTCCCCCCCTTTTTTTAACAATGTGATCACTCCATCGCTCAACCGATCAGGGATAGAATCATAGTAAAACACAGAGGAATTGTACTTCCGGTTGATATTCAAAAGGCATCTTTTCAGTGTTGGTCTCTGCGAAAAACGTGATGGCTTTGCATGCGACCAAATAGTTAAAGCCAGCACTTGACGAAACATAGCCACCTTTAAAAGCAATACTTTATCCTCAATTGAGCAGCAAATTATCCAAAGCAATGCGATTCACATTGCAGAGATATATAGACGTACACATCATCTAATTGATTATTCTTTTATTTAATTTTCCTAATAAAGGCGTATTATAATATTACTCTGCTTTGATTAATGTGTAAGACTTTACTGAAAGTTTCAAAGACAACAATAAAAATGAATGTGGAGCAGTATCCATTACATCACCCTGACCCGAAACGACAATCGGATTACACTTTAATTTTTAGTGCTGATATAACAGCCATAAACCTGGCTCTAGATTTTATTCCTGACCTTATTAACAACTAGCGGGGGTACCCGGCGTTGCCCGAGTGTTTGTTTCCGGGACGGGGGGGGAGTTTTAAAAAATGTTATGGTAGGTAAGTAGGAAGGATCAAACCCGGAGTCATGAGTAAAAGTAGGAAAATAAAGTGTGAAAAAAAAAACAACAAAAAAAAAAACATCTGCAACGTTAACAGTTCGGGCACCAAGAAAAGTCCATTACAGTTGTTTAGGAAAAAAAAAAAAACAAAAAAAAAAAAACGACTACGGTAGGTCGGCGCGAACGTGAAAATATAATGTGAATTGTCCAGCACGCTAACCACTACGCCACAGAGCACTGCAGCTTAGTTTAGTGATTTTAAATAACTTCACATGAAAGAACTACGAAGCCAAACCGGTGTTCTCTTCTCAACTGTTCATTGTAAACGATCCCCAAACGGTGTTAAGTGGTGGCAGGGGGAGGAGGAATTTATTAGAGAGAAAATATTTTACCACTTCCATTGATCTTAACCGATTTTGGCCGTGACTTCTCAGCAGAAAAAGTATAGAAATCTAAGATTATCGAGGAATTTGAGAAATAATAAGCCTATAACACACCTCAGATATTGTTCTGCCGTTTGTGCATATTATATTTGCATGAAATATCTTGATTTTTAATCCTATTAAGGTCAAAATCCGACGGGAAAAAATGAGTTCATTTTATTTATATAGAATAGAAGAAGATAGATAGAAGATAGAAAAGATAGATAGATAAATAGATAGATAGAAGAAGAAGATAGAAGAATAGATAGATAGAGAAGAGATGAATTAGATTTTCAGACTTTCTATCAGTACTTGAATCCTTAAAGAACCAAAACTTATATAATCCTTTACTCATCAACCTACTACAAAGAATAAACACGCTATCTGAAAACAATTGCATCAAATTCGACTGACTCCCCAGCCTTTTGGGATTTCAAAGAAATGAAACGACTGACATGGTTGCTGAAAACTCGCTAAAACTTAATATAATTTATATGAAAATTCAATACACAAACTACAAATCACTAATATATCTATCTATATATCTATAAAAGTGAACGTGTCTGTGTGTCTGTCTGTCTGTACATTTCCCTACGCAATAACTCTGTCAATTTTCGGTCTACAGACTCGAGAGTTGATATAAAGCGTATTGAGATTTGAAAAAATCGTTTTAATTTGTTTTCGGCCAGAAATTTGTCTGTTAAGGGGTCAAAGTTAAACTATTTGACCTTTGAAAACTTTACCAAACTCTTTCGCCAATTCTGGGTCTAAACACTTGAAATTTTAGATATGGGTTACTTAGACATGACTCTAACTTTATAACTTGATTTGAGCCCAAAAACAATGAATGTTAAGGAGTTATAATTAGGGTCAAAAAGTTTAAAAAAAAACAAAAAAACTGATCTCTGCGGTCACTACCAAATTACTCAGCCAATTTCTGGTCTAAACATTTGAAATTTTACATAAAGTGTATTCAACCATAGGGCAATATTTTTAATCGTTTTTTGCTGAAAATTTGGCTTCCAAGGGGTCAAAGTTCAAAAGATTTTACCTTTGCGGTTTCTAGCAAACTATCAAGCCAATTTTAGGTCTAAACATTTGAAATTTTACATAATACCGTAAGCTTTTTAATCAGTTTTTGTTTGACTGGCAAGACGTCAAAGTTGAAAGAGTTGACTTTTGCAGACTCTACCAAACTCCTCTGCCAATTTTGTGTCAAAACATTTGAAATTTTAGATGCAGGTTACTTCGATATGGGTCAAGCATTTTAATTTAATTTGAACCCAAAACAAATGTTAAGGGGTCAAAATTGGGGTCAAAGTTAAAAAAGAATTGACGTCTGCGGTCTATGCCAACTTTTCTCTATGGTAGTTAAGGAAGCCTATTATATAGAAGGCATTATCGTACATATTCACACTTTTTAATATATACATATGCACATAAAGTTATGAACAGTACATAGGGCCCGAGCAAAGCCGGGCGGAACTGTTAGTAAATCATATTATGAAGAAATGGCAAGAACATTGGAACATTCATTAAAACAACAACTCCTGTAAAATTTAAACTGTACTTAAAAATGGATACCAGAGTTCAGAAAGTCAGGCAAGGAGGAAACGGTTTTGTCCCGTATCCGCAAAGACAGACAGACAGACAGACAGACAGACACACACACAAAATATATTCCTTTTTTTCTGGAAAATGAAGTTCAAATTGTACTTCAAAAGAAATACTGTAAAATGTGGCTCTCATAGAAAATAGGAAATTGATAGGGAGGAATAATGTCAGTATAGTTTTAACAAGAAAAATTCCTGAAATTGTTATTAAAAAAAAACGAATATAAAAGAAGGATGCACTTTAAATTCGTAATAAAAGCGTGTATTTTCTTCGGATCGCTATTAGTATTTATTTGTTTTCTCCACGAAAGCAAAATGTGACGAAGGTTTTTTTTTAAGGTGGGCGAGAAAACAAGCTTCTCTAAAAAAAGGTCACTCTGGAAGTAGACAAAAATACACTATGATCTTTGTCCGAAGGCCAGATCTACTTTTCTGTCAAATTTGGCCCAAAGAAGAAATAAGGGATAAAATTAAACGTGATACACACAAGACAATTTTTAAAATATATATTCTAGGAAATCAGGTAATTACCCGCGACACAATAGAAATCCTAAGTCTTGCAATTGTATCCCCAGTAATTAGTACCTTCCATATTTTTTTGTTTCAACATGTTTCGGCAAACTAATCCTCCAGCCTTCCTCAGGTGATTAACCGCGACGGTATAGGAATGCTATTCCAATTAATTACTGCCTTCTATAGTTGTTGTCTCATCACGTTTTGCCCAACTAATCCTCCGGTCTTCAAGTAATTAACCGCGACAGAATAGGAATTGCAAGTGGTCTGAGTTTTGCAACTGGTTTTGGCTGACTAATTCTTTGGCCTGTTTGGGTAGAATTGAAACTACTATCATCAGACAATGCTCATCTGGAATGGTAGAGACTCAACGCTTTTATCCATAGCCCCATATACCCGACAATGACAGATCAGATAAGAACAAATAAATTGATTGAGAAGATCCTAAGATCCAACCTTGATCGTCCTTCTGGGTCTGTAGCGCAGTGAATAGAGGCGTTAAGTCTATATGGTTCCAGATGACCATTGTCTGAAGACGGCGGTTTTAATCCTACCCAAGTAGGCAAGATGATTAGTTAGCCAAAACGTAATAAGACAACAACAACTATGGTAGACAGAATTTACTGGGGATAAGTTACAAGAGTCAGCATTTCTATCTCGTCGCGGTTTATTACCTGAAGAAGGGTGGAGGATGAGTTGGCCGAAATGTGGTGAGATAACAATCATGGAAAACAGTAATTACTGCATATATACAGCCATGGTTAAAATTATGGAGCACCAATGAAAAATCGAAATTATGGTTCAAGCTTATATATTTAACAATTACAAATAGTGGAATAAACATTAATAAATCTATATATATATTTGACAATTACAAATAGTGGAATAAACACTAATAAATCTATATATATATATTTGACAATTACAAATAGTGGAATAAACATTAATAAATCTATATATATATTTGACAATTACAAATAGTGGAATAAACATTAATAAATCTATATATATATTTGACAATTACAAATAGTGGAATAAACATTAATAAATCTATATATATATTTAACAATTACAAATAGTGGAATAAACATTAATAAATCTATATATATATATTTAACAATTACAAATAGTGGAATAAACATTAATAAATCTATATATATATTTGACAATTACAAATAGTGGAATAAACATTAATAAATCTATATATATATTTGACAATTACAAATAGTGGAATAAACATTAATAAATCTATATATATATTTGACAATTACAAATAGTGGAATAAACATTAATAAATCTAAATATATATTTGACAATTACAAATAGTGGAATAAACATTAATAAATCTATATATATATTTAACCATTACAAATAGTGGAATAAACATTAATAAATCTATATATATATTTGACAATTACAAATAGTGGAATAAACATTAATAAATCTATATATATATTTGACAATTACAAATAATGGAATAAACATTAATAAATCTATATATATATATTTAACAATTACAAATAGTGCAATAAACATTAATAAATCTCTATATATATTTGACAATTACAAATAGTGGGATAAACATTAATAAATCTATATATATATTTGACAATTACAAATAGTGGAATAAACATTAATAAATCTATATATATATTTGAAAATTACAAATAGTGGAATAAACATTAATAAATCTATATATATATTTGACAATTACAAATAGTGGAATAAACATTAATAAATCTATATATATATTTGACAATTACAAATAGTGGAATAAACATTAATAAATCTATATATATATATTTAACAATTACAAATAGTGGAATAAACATTAATAAATCTATATATATATTTAACAATTACAAATAGTGGAATAAACATTAATAAATCTATATATATATTCAACAATTACAAATAGTGGAATAAACATTAATAAATCTATATATATATTTGACAATTACAAATAGTGGAATAAACATTAATAAATCTATATATATATTTGACAATTACAAATAATGGAATAAACATTAATAAATCTATATATATATATATTTAGCAATTACTAATAGTGCAATAAACATTAATAAATCTCTATATATATTTGACAATTACAAATAGTGGAATAAACATTAATAAATCTATATATATATTTGACAATTACAAATAGTGGAATAAACATTAATAAATCTCTATATATATTTGACAATTACAAATAGTGGAATAAACATTAATAAATCTCTATATATATTTGACAATTACAAATAGTGGAATAAACATTAATAAATCTATATATATATTTGACAATTACAAATAGTGGAATAAACATTAATAAATCTATATATATATTTGACAATTACAAATAGTGGAATAAACATTAATAAATCTATATATATATTTTACAATTACAAATAGTGGAATAAACATTAATAAATCTATATATATATTTGACAATTACAAATAGTGGAATAAACATTAATAAATCTCTATATATATTTGACAATTACAAATAGTGGAATAAACATTAATAAATCTCTATATATATTTGACAATTACTAATAGTGGAATAAACATTTATAAATCTATATATATATTTAACAATTACAAATAGTGGAATAAACATTAATAAATCTCTATATATATTTAACAATTACAAATAGTGGAATAAACATTAATAAATCTATATATATATTTAACAATTACAAATAGTGGAATAAACATTAATAAATCTATATATATATTTGACAATTACAAATAGTGGAATAAACATTAATAAATCTATATATATATATTTAACAATTACAAATAGTGGAATAAACATTAATAAATCTCTATATATATATTTAACAATTACAAATAGTGGAATAAACATTAATAAATCTATATATATATTTAACAATTACAAATAGTGGAATAAACATTAATAAATCTATATATATATTTAACAATTACAAATAGTGGAATAAACATTAATAAATCTATATACATATTTAACAATTACAAATAGTGGAATAAACATTAATAAATCTCTATATATATTTGACAATTACAAATAGTGGAATAAACACTAATAAATCTATATATCTATATTCAACAATTACAAATAGTGGAATAAACATTAATAAATCTCTCTCTATATATTTAACAATTTCAAATAGTGGAATAAACATTAATAAATCTATATATATATATTTAACAATTACAAATAGTGGAATAAACATTAATAAATATATATATATATATTTAACAATTACAAATAGTGGAATAAACATTAATAAATCTATATATATATTCAACAATTACAAATAGTGGAATAAGCATTAATAAATCTATATATATATTTGACAATTACAAATAGTGGAATAAACATTAATAAATCTATATATATATATTTAACAATTACAAATAGTGGAATAAACATTAATAAATCTCTATATATATTTAACAATTACAAATAGTGGAATAAACATTAATAAATCTATATATATATATTTGACAATTACAAATAGTGGAATAAACATTAATAAATCTCTATATATATATTTAACAATTACAAATAGTGGAATAAACATTAATAAATCTCTATATATATATATTTAACAATTACAAATAGTGGAATAAACATTAATAAATCTATATATATATTTGACAATTACAAATAGTGGAATAAACATTAATAAATCTATATATATATATATTTAACAATTACAAATAGTGGAATAAACATTAATAAATCTATATATATATTTAACAATTACAAATAGTGGAATAAACATTAATAAATCTATATATATATTTAACAATTATAAATAGTGGAATAAACATTAATAAATCTATATATATATTTAACAATTACAAATAGTGGAATAAACATTAATAAATCTATATTTATATTTAACAATTACAAATAGTGGAATAAACATTAATAAATCTCTATATATATATATTTAACAATTACAAATAGTGGAATAAACATTAATAAATCTATATATATATATTTGACAATTACAAATAGTGGAATAAACATTAATAAATCTATATATATATTTGACAATTACAAATAGTGGAATAAACATTAATAAATCTCTATATATATATTCAACAATTACAAATAGTGGAATAAACATTAATAAATCTATATATATATTTAACAATTACAAATAGTGGAATAAACATTAATAAATCTATATTTATATATATTCAACAATTACAAATAGTGGAATAAACATTAATAAATCTATATATATATTTGACAATTACAAATAGTGGAATAAACATTAATAAATCTCTATATATATATATTTAACAATTACAAATAGTGGAATAAACATTAATAAATCTATATTTATATTTAACAATTACAAATAGTGGAATAAACATTAATAAATCTATATATATATTTAACAATTATAAATAGTGGAATAAACATTAATAAATCTATATATATATTTAACAATTACAAATAGTGGAATAAACATTAATAAATCTATATTTATATTTAACAATTACAAATAGTGGAATAAACATTAATAAATCTATATATATATTTAACAATTACAAATAGTGGAATAAACATTAATAAATCTATATATATATATTTAACAATTACAAATAGTGGAATAAACATTAATAAATCTATATATATATTTAACAATTATAAATAGTGGAATAAACATTAATAAATCTATATATATATTTAACAATTACAAATAGTGGAATAAACATTAATAAATCTATATTTATATTTAACAATTACAAATAGTGGAATAAACATTAATAAATCTATATATATATTTAACAATTACAAATAGTGGAATAAACATTAATAAATCTATATTTATATTTAACAATTACAAATAGTGGAATAAACATTAATAAATCTATATATATATATTTAACAATTATAAATAGTGGAATAAACATTAATAAATCTATATATATATTTAACAATTATAAATAGTGGAATAAACATTAATAAATCTATATTTATATTTAACAATTACAAATAGTGGAATAAACATTAATAAATCTATATATATATTTAACAATTACAAATAGTGGAATAAACATTAATAAATCTATATTTATATTTAACAATTACAAATAGTGGAATAAACATTAATAAATCTATATATATATTTAACAATTACAAATAGTGGAATAAAAATTAATAAATCTATATTTATATTTAACAATTACAAATAGTGGAATATACATTAATAAATCTCTATATATATTTAACAATTACAAATAGTGGAATAAACATTAATAAATCTATATATATATTTAACAATTACAAATAGTGGAATAAACATTAATAAATCTATATTTATATTTGACAATTACAAATAGTGGAATAAACATAAATAAATATATATATATATATATTTAACAATTACAAATAGTGGAATAAACATTAATAAATCTATATATATATTTAACAATTACAAATAGTGGAATAAACATTAATAAATCTATATATATATTTAACAATTACAAATAGTGGAATAAACATTAATAAATCTATATATATATTTAACAATTACAAATAGTGGAATAAACATTAATAAATCTATATATATATTTAACAATTACAAATAGTGGAATAAACATTAATAAATCTATATATATATTTGACAATTACAAATAGTGGAATAAACATTAATAAATCTATATATATATTTGACAATTACAAATAGTGGAATAAACATTAATAAATCTATATTTATATTTGCCAATTAAAAATTGTGGAATAAACATTAATAAATCTCTATATATATTTAACAATTACAAATAGTGGAATAAACATTAATAAATATATATATATATATTTAACAATTACAAATAGTGGAATAAACATTAATAAATCTATATATATTTAACAATTACAAATAGTGGAATAAACATTAATAAATCTATATTTATATTTGACGTGTCCTTCGCTTACCTTTATAACAGCTTTTATTTGTTTTTGCTAAATTGTTGGTAGGATAATTTTTTCTGTTACTGTTAATGAAGTTTGACCTCTAATTTTTTATGAACATTTATTCATTCTTCTCTATTTCCTAGACGGAACCACAAAGTTTCAATGGGATTTAGGTCTGGGGATCGAAGGGCAACTTCATCACTTGAATCCCTTTCTTTCTCAAAATAACATATTGAAACTTTTAACGTATGACATGGGGCATTGTTTAGTAGGAAGATTACATCATTTGGAGTGTTAATATTAAATGTTTTGGTCAGAAAGCTTAAGTAAACCTGGTCAAGCATGTTAGCATACATTGTGGAGTTTATTCTGCCTTCGGATGTGTACAACAGTCCGAAGAAACCATACAGCCCCAAACCATTACGCTTCCTTCTCCAGATTTGGCAGTTGGAGCCACACAATCAGGATGAAATGTCTGTTTCCCTATGACCAATATAAACCGCTCCAGGCTACTACTACTACTACTACTACTACTACTACTACTACTACTACTAATAATAATAATAATATTATTATTATTTTAATTAATTAATTAATTAATAATGTGGTTCAGTCATTTCACCAAAATTATTATTTTCAACTATTTGGTAAGCAAGATTCAACATGGCGTTTGTTATGTACAGAGGCTAGCTCAGATTGGCAGTTCTTAGCGGGGATGAGATCTGGCCCACACGTCTTGAAGGTGTCTAAATGTCTAATGATATTGCGGACATCATTAATGATCACTTCTAGATTATCAAATGTAGATTCAGTCTGCATAACGAAATTTTGAAGGGAGTTGTTTATTAACTAAAGTTGAGTTGAAATTTTTGAATAGATCTTATAGATGTATATTCACATAAAAAATTCAATTGCTCATTTCAAAGTTTAGAAAAATAGAAACTGTTAACTTATCTCAAAGCTACTTTGGTTTGAACAAACAATTTTGGCCCAATCATCAGGAGTCCAATTTTCATGTTTTTTTTTTGCAAATTCCAGTCGTTTTTGATTGTTTTGCATCCTTTTAATCTTGCTTCTAATAACCTTCATTTCACTGGTCGAGCTGATATGCTTTTTTTTTTGCGTCCTCTCTAAGTCCACCAGGAAGCTCTGGAGAATTTTCTTTCCTATCTGCAAGGACTGCTCTTTTTCAAAGATCGGCATTTCCTGGCGGTTATAGACTTTTTACGGCCTTGTTCGTTTCTGTTTTTGAAAGACTTTATTTTCTTGTACCTTTTAATCATTGTTTGAACTCCCTTTCTTTAACATTCCGCCTTCCTGGCAATTTCAACCTGAGAATATCCTTCACCAGATAAAGCAACAATTTGTGTCCTTTTAATCTGTAAAAGCTGCTTCTTTGGGGGCATTTTAAATTAAAATACATTTATAGCACTGGCAGGAATCAAATATTATCTGAAAAATAAGAAACAACTCTTAGTATGGCAATGAACCATTTTGAATATTGGAATGAATTTAGTATGAAACTCAGCTAAAACGTTTGAAAGAGGCTTTAAAGCAAATAAATATTACAATTTAATGTTAAATATTTTACAATTGCTCTCAACTGTTCACTGTACAATTCTTAACCATAAAATGCGTAGGTTTACGTGCTCCATAATTCTGACCATGGTTATATATATATATATATATATATATATATATATATATATATATATATATATATATATATATATATTTGTTTTTACATGAGCAGTATTATGTTGCTACACGATCATGATCATGGTTCGGTCAACTAGTTTTCAGTAACTAGAGGCTTCTTCAGGCTATACAGCCTATACAAAATCAAAGTATACCTTGCTCTACTTCGGTATTGAGCACTCTTGTATTATCCTTGTTAAACTTCATTGATTACTTAACCTCTGGAAAACAATAACCTCTGATTATATATATATATATATATATATATATATATATATATATATATAATGTGTGTGTATGTGTATACATATGTATATATAAATGTTTAATGTATATATAATGTACTTATATGAAGTATATATAATGTGTGTGTATGTGTATACATATGTATATATAAATGTTTAATGTATATATAATGTACTTATATGAAGTATATATATATATGTGTGTATGTGTATGCATATGTATCTCTAAATGTTTAATGTATATATAATGTACTTATATGAAGTATATCTATATATATATGTGTGTGTGTGTGTGTATACATATGTATATATAATGTTTAATGTATATATAATGTACTTATATGAAGTATATATATATATGTGTGTGTGTGTGTATGTGTATACATATGTATATATTAATGTTTAATGTATATATAATGTACTTATATGAAGTATATATATATGTGTGTGTATGTGTATACATATGTATATATTAATGTTTAATGTATATATAATGTACTTATATGAAGTATATATATATATATATATGTGTATGGGTATACATATGTATATATAAATGTTTAATGTATATATAACGTACTTATATGAAGTATATATATATATGTGTGTGTGTGTGTGTATGTGTATACATATATATATATATAAATGTTTAATGTATATATAATGTACTTATATGAAGTATATATATATGTGTGTGTGTATGTGTATACATATGTATATATAAATATTTAATGTATATATAATGTACTTATATGAAGTATATATATATGTGTGTGTGTATGTGTATACATATGTATATATAAATGTTTAATGTATATATAATGTACTTATATGAAGTATATATATGTATATGTGTGTGTATGTGTATACATATGTATATATTAATGTTTAATGTATATATAATGTACTTATATGATATATATATATGTGTGTGTATGTGTATACATATGTATATATATAAATGTTTAATGTATATATAATGTACTTATATGAAGTATATATATATATGTATACATATGTATACATATAAATGTTTAATATATATATAATGTACTTATATGAAGTATATATATATAAGTATACATATGTATATATAAATGTTTAATATATATAATGTACTTATATGAAGTATATATATTTATATATATATATAGATGTGTGTGTATGTATATACATATGTATATATATATATATGATTAATGTATATATAATGTACTTATATGAAATATATATATATATTTCCAATTTTTTTAAAGATGTTTTCTTTTCTGTCAAAATAAATATGTATGCTCACTAGGCGTAAAATATTTTTCTTATTCCCGACAACTATTATTAAAGAAATGGAGGTTTTATTCGAAAAATTATTAAACATGAAGCTACAATGCAAAGTTTGTATATTTTCAGTTTTGCAACAACACCAATTACAACTCTCCTATATTGCCACTTCCGTTGCTACACGTGAATGGGTTCCATGTGAAATATTGCGTTTTAATTAATGTCGTATATTTCTTTGTTCATAATTAGTCCTCAACGTACGTGAATCTTTGCAGCTGGTTGCATTTAATTCGCAGGTAATTTTATCAAAACGAAGTCTTTACCAGTAAAATAAATAATTATTTGAATTTATTAAATACATTTTTAAAGTACCAGAAGAAATTATTTCCTTTTGACGGATTGATTGTTGCTATTTCTTCTGATGAGCTAAGGGTATAATAGATTCACTGATTGATATAATATTTAAGTGATTGATTTTGCGCTACGAAACAGATACTGTCAAGAATTGTAAACGTCAATTGAATTAAAGGAATAAATTATAAGATGGTC
Organism: Euprymna scolopes; assembly: GCF_053919585.1. NCBI lineage: Eukaryota > Metazoa > Mollusca > Cephalopoda > Sepiida > Sepiolidae > Euprymna > Euprymna scolopes. Next base: position 72,302,236 of record NC_136519.1, read on the forward strand.
AACATCATGAATTTTGGAATACAGTTTTTTTTGTCATTTATATATATATTCTGTTTATTATACAAACATTATTGGTTACATATGTGCATACATGTTTCATATGATTATTCTGCGCAATATATATGTTTGCTAAGATACAAAGATGACAATTATATAATAACAATTGTGTCCGTACCGTCGAAATTGATGGCATCCATTTTTCCTTGCTTTTGTTTATTGTCCAACTCACAACAACACGTACGTATCATTGGAATTGCTAATAGGTTGATGACGTCACATCATTTGAATTGCGAAGATTATATATGTTGATGACGTCACATCATTTGAATTGCGAAGATTATATAGGTTGATGACGTCACATCTTTCAAAGATTGCCCCCATCCCCAATGATGTTATTAATAGTTGTCCATTACTATCAAGTAAAACGCTCACAGTAATTGACCCGCCTCGTCGCAGCCAGGGAAACGATTAAATAAATACATACAGCGCCTAATACTCCGAAATAGTCATATATTTTAGTACGGGCCAGACTCCTTGTTGCTTAACTTTGGCGATCTTACGAGAACAGTTGTCTCAATGTTATTATGTCATATAAGATTAAATAATTGCTTTTAATCGGTTATGCGTTATCGTGAACATCCAAAGCGGTAAAAAAAACATAGCATCATAAAAAACATAGCGTCATAAAAAACATAGCGTCATAAAAACATAGCATCATAAAAAGCATAGCATCATAAAAAACATAGCGTCATAAAAAACATAGCGTCATAAAAAACATAGCATCATAAAAAACATAGCGTCATAAAAACATAGCGTCATAAAAAACATAGCATCATAAAAAACATAGCGTCATAAAAAACATAGCGTCATAAAAAACATAGCGTCATAAAAAACATAGCATCATAAAAAGCATAGCATCATAAAAAACATAGCGTCATAAAAACATAGCATCATAAAAAAACATAGCATCATAAAAAACATAGCGTCATAAAAAACATAGCGTCATAAAAACATAGCATCATAAAAAGCATAGCATCATAAAAAACATAGCCGATTAAACAAGACAACAATTTTTGTTCAACTCATTATTAATCTTTAAAAACTCACTATTAATTTTTGTTCAACTCATTATTAATTTTTGTTCAACTCACTATTAATTTTTTAAAACCTCAGTATTAATTTTTTAAATACCTCACTATTAATATTTCAAAACACACTATTAATTCTTTAAAACACACTATTAATTTTTGTTCAACTCACTATTTATTTAAAAAAACTCACTATTAATTTTTAAACACTCACTATTAATTTTTTAAAAGCTCACTATTAATTTTTTAAAACTCACTATTAATTTTTTAAAGTTCCCTATTAATATTTTAAAAACTCACTATTAATATTTCTAAAACTCAATATAAATTTTTGTTCAACTCACTATTAATTTTTGTTCAATTTACTATTAATTTTTTAAAACTCACTATTAATTTTTTAAAGCTCACTATTAATTTTTTAAAACTCATTATTAATTTTTTAAAACCTCAGTATTAATTTTTGTTCAACTCATTATTAATTTTTTAAAACTCACTATTAATTTTTTAAAGCTCACTATTAATTTTTTAAAACTCATTATTAATTTTTTAAAACCTCACTATTAATTTTTGTTCAACTCATTATTAATTTTTTAAAACTCACTATTAATTTTTTAAAACCTCAGTATTAATTTTTTAAATACCTCACTATTAATATTTCAAAACACACTATTAATTCTTTAAAACACACTATTAATTTTTGTTCAACTCACTATTTATTTAAAAAAACTCACTATTAATTTTTAAACACTCACTATTAATTTTTTAAAAGCTCACTATTAATTTTTTAAAACTCACTATTAATTTTTTAAAGTTCCCTATTAATATTTTAAAAACTCACTATTAATATTTCTAAAACTCAATATAAATTTTTGTTCAACTCACTATTAATTTTTGTTCAATTTACTATTAATTTTTGAAAACTCACTATTAATTTTTTTAAAGCTCACTATTAATTTTTTAAAAAACTCACTAATAATTTTTAAAAAAACTCACTAATAATTTAAAAAAAAACTCACTAATAATTTTTAAAAAACTCACTAATAATTTAAAAAAAAACTCACTAATAATTTTTAAAAAAACTCGCTAAAAATTAAAAAAAAAACTCACTAATAATTTAAAAAAAACTCACTAATAATTTAAAAAAAAACTCACTAATAATTAAAAAAAAAACTCACTAATAATTTAAAAAAAAACTCTCTAATAATTTAAAAAAACTCACTAATAATTTAAAAAAAAAACTCACTAATAATTTTTAAAAAACTCACTTTTAATATTTTAAAAACTCACTATTAATATTTCTAAAATTCACTATTAATCTTTTTAAAACACATTATTAATTTTAAAAAATTTTCTATTAATTTTTTAAAACACAATTTCTTTAAAACTCAATATTAAGTTTTTTTAAAACTCAGTATTAATTTTTAAAACACTTTATTAATTATTTAAGCTATATTACTTTTTTAAACTCCCTGTTGAATTTTGTCAACTTACTATCAATTGTTTAAACTCTATTATTTTTTAAACTAACATTTATTTCAACTCCCTATTACTTTTTTAAACTATATAAATTTTTTAAACTATTTATTTTTTAAACTCACAAATAATAATTACAACTGACTATTAAACTCATTTGTGAATAACAATTGTCATAATTTCTTAGAAAATAAAAAATAATTAATTTTCTGAACAAAACAGTTTTGCATCGATTTTATTTCTTATTACGTTGATTAAAATCAAACGATCATAATAACTAATACTTCTAATGTTGATCATAATCCATTTCATGTTTTGGATTCGAAAACATGTCCAGAATTTAAAGCTTTAGCTTAAGGAATCTTAAAAGGAAATTGAAATTCAGGGAATCTTGTTAATTGGTGTCCAATGCAAATCCGTTGTGCCTACATTATATCCGTAAAACGCTTTAAAATATTCGAATGAAATAAAATTTAGGAAATATTTATTCATTTTTTCTAATACCGGTTAGTGAAATTTCAGAAAATTCTAAAATTTCACAAAGGGCTTCTACTTCTCCTTTATTCCCTTTACGAAAAGACTAAATCAAACTAAATATAGACCAATTTTGACTCTATTACGCCTAGCTGCTGTCCCAAAATTTGTTTAGGTATCTATCTATCTATCTATCTATCTATCTATCTATCTATCATATAAACATGACCTTATGTATGTGACAGAGAGTTTGCTCCCTATAAACTCCGAAATGGCAGGGTCAGTTTTTATGAAATTTCACATAAATGTACTTTATGTGTCTGGCAGAGTTCTTAGATAGTTTTTGTGTCGGAATGTCTTCACTGAATATCGATAATCGAAAAATCCGATGAAAGAAGGAACAGCTGATTTCAATCAAAGTTAACACGTTATACAACCTAACATCTCAAGTGCATTTGAAAAGTTTTATCACTGCACAAGCAGAAAGGCGCGGTACATAAAATCAACAGTAGGTTCCTTAATATGTGAGGGGCGCGTTCGAAATGAATTGAACTATATTTGATTTTCCATTTTAAACTCTAGTTAAAGCCGTTATATATGTAAAAATAATTTTATAAAATCAACAGTAGGCTCTGTACAGTACAATGTAATATACAGTGTATTGTGAACTAAGTCACTAGAGAAGGAGACATGCGGAGCTTCTTCCCGGTGTACTGCGGTGGGTTCCCAGCTAGAGCAGGTAACATGATTGAAAATGGTCGAGTTCACCGATTTTAATGACAAAAAAAAAAAAAAATAAAAATAAATATGGGAGTGTGAAACATTCGTTGATCATCAGTCAATCCCGGGTAACGTCGGGGCTCCATGCTTAAATGCGAGTGTTTTGCTATTAAAAATGCAGAATTTTTCCGCATTCGAAAAATAAAGAAATAACATAAAAAAAACAATAAAAAATATGGAGAATTATGTGTGCATATAATTTTCGTAGTTCCGACGGATCTGTGTCGTTTATTTGAGAAATGTTTTTTTTTTTAATTGAAAAATTATTGGATTATATAATTATTGAATATATATATAATGCAGTTTGTATATTTTCAATTTTGCAACAACGCCAATTTCAACTATCCTTTGGTGTCGCGTTCATGATTGCACGGGCCAGTGCGTCCCACGTGAAATATTGCGTTTGAACTAATTTTGCATATTTTTTGTTTGTTAATATTTAGTCTTACAGGCTTACACGTACGCGCATCTTGCATGTTCTTAGCATCGCCGGGTGCAGCTTGGTGCTTTCAATTCATAGGCAGTTTTGTCAAAATGAAAATTTTACAAACCTATAAAAAATCTTAAATATTTAAAGCATCCTAAACTCATTTTTCTGAGTTTCGTTTTAATGTGTGTGTGTGTTTGTGTGTATTCGTGTGTGTGTGTGCGCGCGCGCGTGTGTGTGTGTATGCACCTGTGTGCCTCGCTAAACTCCCCATCTCCCAAATTCCGAAATATTATTTACTGTTGGTTTAATTTAATATGTTGCTACGATTCTTGTACAGAATTTTCCTTAGATAAAAAAAAACAAACAAACAAACAAAAAACAAAACAAAACAAAAAAAAAAAACGAAAAGAAAAATCTGTATGATCTATGTAACCCACACGAAACGAAACATAATATTTCAAAAAATCAGGAAAATTAATGAAGTAGTTTTATTTTTACAAAGAAAATCATTTTTAAATGATTAATGAGAATTCGTAAGCATTACAACAAAATCTCGCAAGTTTGGACTATCATTATTTCTTGAGATTTTTTTCAAAATGGCGGACAAGACAGCTGCTCTTCGGCTACTCACAAAATTTGATTTTCTCTAAAGATAAATATATTTTAATATAGGGGAATTCTGGGCAATTCTACTAAAAAACACATTTTCCTCGATGAACAATAAAACTACGGAGGCCTTCACAGCGCTGGTAACAATGTCTTTAACGCTATCAGCAGTTTTTTTTTTTTTTTTTTTTTTTTTTTTGCCCACGTTAGTCGAGGGCTTCCTAGGTAAATAGCGTCGACCTTGGTCGTATGGCCTATGCCACGCAGCCGAGTTGATCTTTTACGAACGATATTTCGAAAAAAGCCCCGTGTGTGTGCGTGTCTGTGTGTTGCGTAATATTCCGATAAGTTCGACTGGGAAATGGCGTAACGAAATGGCGAACAAGGAGATGGGGGAGGAGGAAAGGGTAGAAGGATAGTTACGAGAAAAAAGGAGGTATAGAATACGAGGAAGAGTAGTAGTAGCAGTAGATAGAGCAGTAGTGGCAGTGACAATGAAGAAGAAAGTGAAAACGTCATCATCTAATAAACTAATTCGAATGTCGGTTCTTTTGTAGAATAGGCGCTCCCTCAGTTAATAGTCTTTCTTTTGTTGTAAAAGCGTCAACTGTCCATTATACTTGACTTTCAAAATGGTAGTTTAAAGACTACAAAACTACTTTAGATTTTTGAACCACGATAATTGCATTTTCCCTAAAGACAACTCTATGTACCTCTCACTGTCTCCATATATATATATATATATATATATATATATATATATATATATATATATATATATATATATATAAATATGTATATATAAATATGTATGTATGAAGTGACCTTGTTTTTGTGTGTACGGAACGGTCTCTAATAAACTCCTCTCTCAAACTTAAGTCTACAGACTTGAGACAATATATTAGGAATTGGACATATGGAACAAATTCGTTTTGTTTTTCAGTTGATAAAAATAACTGCTAAGGTGTAAAAATTGAAAACAAGAGGAAGTCATATATATATCATGTTTATGCCAGATTTTTAATTTTTGATTTTCGTGCGATTATCGAGACTCAAGATAATCGTCTGATGTCAGCCATTTCTTCTTGTTTAAATGAAGTCTATAGACTATATTTGTTTCAAAGACTTTAAACAAGTTAAAACATACACAATCTTATCCAAGTAGATGCATGAGTAACTTCACCTGCCTTTGGTAACCTTTATTAATTATACAGTTATCTTTTCTCGCTCTCTTTATTTTGTTGTCTTAGCTGTAAACTATTCGACTTTACGTCTAGTAAAAAAAAAAAAAAAAAAAAAAAAACGAGGAATATAATCATCTTTATACGCAGATGTAACGGTAGAACTTACATTATTATCATAAGCTTTAGCACAATATATCAATAAGATTCGATAAATTTTTAAATGAAAATCGCTCTAGACAAGACATGAAGCTACTTGACGTAGGAATCTGAAAAATTACTTCTAGGTAAAAAAAAGAACAACAAAAAAAAAACCCTAGCCAATGATAAATGGGTACTTATGCAATTATTGAACCGTGCCGAAATAATAAGGTTATTATTTAGAAATGAAGAGAGGAAGGTGTTTTGTAACTATTCTGTACTTTCACCTAACAATTTAATATAAAGATATCGTAAAACGTCGCGGTTAACCACCAGAAGGCCAAAGGATAAGTAAGCCGAGACATGGAAAAACAACAACAACAACTCTGAAGATGAGGATAACAGTCCGCAAAAAAAAACAAAAAAAAAATGAAGCCCCCTCTCAAAGGATTCCAAAACATAAAAAATATATATAATACCTCAATCCTGAGGCTATCCTATACTTGTATATAAGCTATATCTGTTTCAAGATGGAGTACAGTTTTTATATCAGGGCAGTTCCACCCGAAGCAGGTTTTATTATCTTAAAAAGCAATCTAGTGGGAGATGATCTATTCCCTTCTGTAGCCCCTTTCGCACCTAAGAGAATGCGCTAGGATTATTTACTGTCTCGATATGTTCATGGTAAATATTCGACTGAGCTCCTATCCCTCGCCATTTCTGTAAACTATTCATAACAAGAACCCGCATACATCAGAGGACTTTGACTTCTCTCTTTCTCTTGATATAAAAAATCAAGCGAAACTTCCATGAACAAAGTTTCTTTCCTAGAGCGTCTCGTCTGAGGCTGTTTCCAGAGCGATAACAACATAATCGCTTTCAAATCTAATGTGAACAAACATTTCTTAAGCTGATCCTTGAATAATAAATTCCGCTTTAGAAATTTTCTCTCCGTTCCACGCAGTACCACTGAACATCCAACCGACGACCTATTTAACCGTTATCATTGAATGATATAATAAGCAGTAATCTATTAGCCCCCCCCCCCAAAATAAACATAGTAAAACTAGGCTCCAAATTTTCAGTTGGAAATATGTGGCGCCCAAGGCAGTTGTTTGATTGGTGAGTGTGTGAAAGTAATTCAATTGACGCATCACGGAGTACGATGTTCATTTGAGCTTGAGTATCATCCGCGAATGCCGGAAAGATATAAAATATTCGGATAGAATTTCAACGTCTTCCGCCATCTTGTGACGTAATTAAACTCAATTTGGAATGCTACTCGCTGAAAGAAAAGCCTATTTTATGATAGGTCAGAGCACTTTTGATATATACAACTAATTTTAAATTAACAAGGCCTACAGAGATAAGTAATTTAGATAATAAATGTAATATTTATTTACATAAATTGAGTAATATATATATATATATACTTATATATATATATATATATATGTGTGTGTGTGTGTGTTTTATATTTTATTACTGTATTTTTCTGTTAAGTTACATTGTTGTTTAAGCTACCCGGCCGTTTTTTGGCCGTCTGTAGCTTCCTCAGACTTTTACAGAAATGTTCGTTATTATGGGATGAAATGACGAACATTTCTGTAAAAGTCTGAGGAAGCAACAGACGGCCAAAAAAAAAAAAAAAAAAACGGTCGGGTAGCTGAAACAATAATATAACTTAACAGAAAGATACGACAATAAAAAAATAAAACGCATATTTGCTCTACAACAGTATTGATCACTTCAGTTTTTATTAATTACCATTTCCACTATATACATAAATATATATATATATATATATAATAGTACTATAATACGCATAATACATAATAGTAATATATAAATATGTATGCATATATGTATATATAAATATATATATATATATATATATATATATATATATATACATACCTAAAAATATGTGTGTGTGTATATATATGTGTATGTGTGTAAATGTAGTTATGTTTATACTGGACTGCGGAGTAATCTAAGATTGCATACACGAGACAGGCAGAACTGAATATGACGCGATCATCTGACAAGATGAAACAATGGTGATGATCATTATATATATATATATATATATATATATATATATATATATATATATATATATATATATGCATAATAGTTATATATATATGCATAATAGTTATATATATATGCATAATAGTTATATATATATGCATAATAGTTATATATATATGCATAATAGTTATATATATGCATAATAGTTATATATATGCATAATAGTTATATATATATGCACATTAGTTATATATATATGCATAATAGTTATATATATATATATGCATAATAGTTATATATATATGCATAATAGTTATATATATATATGCATAATAGTTATATATATATGCATAAAAGTAATATATATATATGCATAATAGTTATATATATATGCATAATAGTTATATATATATATGCATAATAGTTATATATATATATGCACAATAGTTATATATATATATATATGCATAATAGTTATATATATATATGCACAATAGTTATATATATATGCATAGTAGTTATATATATGCATAATAGTTATATATATATGCATAATAGTTATATATATATGCATAATAGTTATATATATGCATAATAGTTATATATATGCATAATAGTTGTATATATATGCATAATAGTTATATATATATATATGCCTAATAGTTATATATATATATGCATAATAGTTATATATATATGCATAATAGTCATATATATATGCATAATAGTTATATATATATATGCATAATGGTTATATATATATATATGCATAATAGTTATATATATATGCATAATAGTTATATATATATGCATAATAGTTATATATATATGCATAATAGTTATATAACTATGCATAATAGTTATATATATATATGCTTAATAGTTATATATATATGCATAATAGTTATATATATATATGCATAATAGTTATATATATATGCATAATAGTTATATATATATGCATAATAGGTATATATATATATGCATAATAGTTATATATATATGCATAATAGTTATATATATATGCATAATAGTTATATATATGCATAATAGTTATATATGCATAATAGTTATTTATATATATATGCATAATAGTTATATATATATATGCATAATAGTTATATATATGCATAATACTTATATATATATGCATAATAGTTATATATATATGCATAATAGTTATATATATATGCATAATAGTTATATATATATATGCATAATAGTTATATATATGCATAATAGTTATATATATATATGCATAATAGTTATATATATATGCATAATAGTTATATATGCATAAGAGTTATATATATGCATAAGAGTTATATATACGTACATAATAATTATATATATACATGCATAATAATTGTATATATACATGTATAATAGTTTTATATATGCATGTATAATAGTTATATATGTATATACATGCATAATAGTTATATATATACATCTATAATAGGTATATATGTATATACATGCATAATAGTTATACATATACATGCATAATAGTTATGCATATACATGTATAATAGTTATATATATACATGTAAAGTAGTTATATATATACATGCATAATAGTTATATATACATGTATAATAGTTATATATATACATGCATAATAGTTATATATACATGTATAATAGTTATATATATACATGTATAATAGTTATATATATACATGCATAATAGTTATATATATACATGCACATTAGTTATATATATACATGCATAATAGTTATATATATACGTGCATAATAGTTATATATATACATGTATAATAGTTATATATACATGCATAATAGTTATATATATACATGCATAATAGTTATATATATACTTGTATAACGGTTATACATATACATAGTTAATAGTTATAAATATACTTGTATAACAATTATACATATACATAGTTAATCGTTATAAATATACTTGTATAACAGTTGTACATATACATAGTTAATAGTTATATATATGCATAATAGTTATATATGTATACATGCATAATAGTTATATATATACATGCATAATAGTTATATATATACATGCATAATAGTTATATACATGCATAATAATTATATATATTTATACGTCATTGTTATATACATATATATATATATATAAATAATAGTAATATTACGGTAGTGTTTATATATATATATGCCTATTATGTACCTATATATATATATATATATGTATATATATATATATATATATATATATTACTATTATGTATGTATGTATGCATCTATCTATCTATCTATCTCTCTCTCTCTCTCAATATATATATATATATATTAATTTCATGTATCTATCTCTATATATATATATATTACTATTACCTATATATATATATATATATATATATATAGTACTTTTATGTATATATGTATTCCTTATATTACTTTTATATATATATTATGTATCTCTCTCTATATATATTTTATCTATATATCTATATATATATATATATTACTTTTATTTATCTCTGTATATTAGTATTATGTATATAAATATATTATCATATATATATATATGTATATAAATATATTATCATATATATATATATTACTATTATGTATACATATGTATTACTGTTATATATATATATATATATATATACATATATATATATATAAATATACTAGCAGGACCCGGTCACCGGCGTTGCCCGATGGTAGCCTAAAATTGAAAATACGGCGACTGTTGTTTTTCCATTTGGCAACCCTCAACCCCCTCATGTTAAAAAAATTCATAAGCACCAAATTATGCTGTCATATTCTATCGCTTTTGCGATCACATACATCCGAGATGAATATTTACTTTGAAATTTGGTGTGTATACATTTTTTGTACCGCACTATTTGTAATAAGTGTTCTCAGGTTTAATTCAACGTTCAAGGTATTTTTTTTTTCTATGGTAAGGTGGAAGAATATTTACAGAAGACCCTCCCCCTTCCCATTTGTATTGTTCAACGATTTTAATTGTAAATTATAAAATGAAGAACATTTATTAATTTGTAAAATTTTATCTGGCATTATTTCTTTATTTGATGAATATGAAGAATCATTACACCCTCGAGAAATCCTTTAAAATTACCACTTTATAGGTTTTCAGGGGTGCTGAAAACGAAAATAACAAATACGGCATGAGAGTAATTTCCATGTGATGAACAAATGTTTGTTTCTAAAAGTGGGAGATCACTTTTATATAATGATTTAAAGCCAAATGAGCATCCACTTTATGACCACATTTCTTTTTTTTGGGGGGGGGGTGTTAAAGTACAATGAACACAATTTAACGTAAAATAAGCACCCACTATTTTTGCTTGGGGGGTGTGCACGTCCCGATTATTTAATGCCTTGTTTTTTTGTGGGGGTGGGGGATTGATCACGAACTATTATAGCCCCTCCCCCCCCCAAAAAAATAAAAAATTCGAGTGCTCAGTTTACAGTAAATTGTGTTCATTGTACGCTTTTCTCACTCCCCCCGCAACAAAAGTGACCATAAAGTGGGTGCTCAATTCATGTTAAATTATTATATATAAGTGATATCCTACTTTTTTTTTTTAAACTAACGGTATTTAAAATATTTGTCGCAATTTTAAACGTTATTTTTGTATTCAGCGCAACCGAAACCCTTTTTTTGAAACACACATTTCTTCATATATGTTAAAGTACGTTTAAAGTACTTGTTGACCTAAATTGTAAACGTGATTTGGAAGGATTGGTCGAAGGTGGAAAGATTCCTTGTATTCTCGTATTTTTTTGTATTTATTAAAAAAAAAAATTAAATAATGTGGTAAAGTACTTGTTTGCCGGAAGTTTAAACGTAATTTTTGTTTTCATGGATGCTGAAAACATATGTCGTAAGTTTAAAGGATTAGTCGGAGGTGGAAAAGAATCCTCAGTTTTACCCTTTTTTTTGTATTTGCAAAATAAAGTGTTTAAGTGTAATTAAAATTTAATGACATACTCACAATAAGAATAGCGTGATGGGAATTTATCCATTTATAGTTTGTGTATATAAACAAACATGGAAACATAAATCGAATCAGAAACTGGAAATTCAAATGAAACGAAATATTATCAAATGCGTCGCTAGAATTACTATTAGGGTATCTGTATTAATAAAATAAAAGGTTAATATAAATTAACTGTTAATCACATCTTAACATGTGAAATAATATCATGAATTAAGTTTAGCTATTTATAGTTTGTGAAGCAGTTATAATGCAAACAAATGTGAAAACTAAAAAATCGAATATCTAATTATAGTTTGTGTATATAAACAAGCAAACATATGGATCGAATCCGTGACCGGGAAAATAAATGAAACGAAATAATTGTTAACCACATTATAACATGTGAAGTAATAGCGTTATTTTATTTTAGCCATTTATAGCTCTCTCTCTCGCTCTCTCTTTCTCTCTCTCTCTCTCTCTCTCTCTGGTCAGTGAATGAGTTATGTTTTGGAGTGAAATATCTTCACGAATAAACAGTAAAAATATAAAGATTCTAAGCGAAACAGTTACGTGAGTTGTATAAGTAAATCAAGCGAAGTAATTATATTAATAAAAACGTAAAAATAGTGTGTATTTACAGAAATGTCGGCATGGTTTATAGTTGGAAAGTGTTCGGTTATTGTTCGAAAAACCGAATCGGGAAATTGTAGAATGTATAATTTTTAGCCAATTAGATTTGTAGGATTTATGTAGGGGAGAAATAAATATTTTTGTATGCCGTATGGAGTAAAACATATGCGAGTGTGTATAAACTCTGTAATCATTCATTGACGGCTAACACGCAAAAAGGTAGGAAAAAGTATAAATGCACGCGGTGTAGAATGGTGTCGTAAGACGACTCGGTAAAGAGAAAGTGAAATTTAGCTACTTCTTCTGGAGGTAAGGACGATAATGATCAGAGCGCTCCTCAGAATTAAAGTAATGTTTCAATATTAAGAACTAACGTGTATGTAATTGCGTACTATAGCTAGATAACGTACTGGCTAATGAAAAAAAAATTTTTCTATGTACCGTCTGTTGCCAACCTACGACTGTTTGGTCCAGGGGGAAAAATTTGCGTTTATTTTACTATGAACTAGAAGATATAAAAAAAAATAGCAATATATATATATATATATATATATATATATATATATATATATATATATATGAGTGTGTGTGTGTATACACATGTATAATAGTAATATATATCTATGTATATACATATGTGAGTGTGTGTATACACATGTATAATAGTATTATATATATGTATATACACATGTATAATAGTAATACATATATATAGATATTATTATACACATTCATAATAGTAATATATATATACATGCATGATAGTAATATATATATAGACATGTATAATAGTTATATATACGCATGTATAATATATATATATATATACTTGTTTCGTCCAGGGGGGTAAATTTGCGTCTACTTTATTATACACAAGAAGATATATAAAAAATAGCAATATATATATATATATATATATATATATATATATATATATATATATATATATATGTGTGTATTTGTTTATATGTGTCTAAACATATATAATAGTAATATATATTTATATACACATGTATAATAGTAATATATATATATGTATTTATACATGTATAATAGTAATATATGTAAATACACATGTATAATAGTAATATATAATATTATACACATTCATAACAGCAATATATATACACATGTATAATAGTAATATATATATATATATACATGCGTGATAGTAATATATATAGACATGTATAATAGTTATATATACACATGTATAATAGTTATATATACACATGTATATTAGTTATATATACACTTGTAAAATAGTTATATATATACACTTGTATTAAAGCAATATATATACACATGTATAATAGTAATATATATATATACACATGTATAATAGTAATATATATATACACATGTATAATAGTAATATATATATACACATGTATAATAGTAATATATATACACATGTATAATAGTAATATATATATATATACATGTATAATAGTAATATATATACACATGTATAATAGTAATATATATATATAATAGTAATATATATATATATACATGTACAATAGTAATATGTATAATAGTAATATATATAGGTGTATAATAGTAATATATATAGAATGGTAATATATATATATGTATAATAGTAATATATGTATAATAGTAATATATATATGTATAATAGTAATATATGTATAATAGTAATATATATGCATAATGGTAATATATATATATATATATATATATACAATGTATAATAGTAATATACACATATATATACATGTATAATAGTTATATATATATACATGTATAATAGTTGTATATATATAACTATTATACATGTATATATATATAACTATTATGCATGTATATATATAACTATTATGCATGTATATATATAACTATTATACATGTATATATATAACTATTATACATGTATATATATAACTATTATACATGTATATATATGTATAATAGTTATATATATACATGTATAATAGTTATATATATACATGCATAATAGTTATATATATATATACATGCATAATAGTTATATATATACATGCATAATAGATATATATACATGCATAATAGTTATATATATACATGTATAATAGTTATATATACATATATAATAGTTATATATATACATGTATAATAGTTATATATATACATGTATAATAGTTATATATATATACATGTGTAATAGTTATATATATATATACATGTATAATAGTTATATGTATATACAGGTATAATAGTTATATGTATATACAGGTATAATAGTTATATGTATATACAGGTATAATAGTTATTTGTATATACAGGTATAATAGTTATATATATATATACAGGTATAATAGTAACATGTATACATGTATAATATATACATACATATATATATATATATATACTCACACATAACAGTAATATCTATATACACATAACAGAATTATATATATCTATATACATGACATATATATATTTATATGTATATATATATAAATATATATATATATATATATATATATATAAAAGAGTAGTATGTAATATATAAATACAGATTAGTAATATATAAAAATATAAACCGAATCGTCATAAATGTATATATATATACACAATAGTAATATATATAATAGGAATATATATAAAATATATATAAAAAATCATATATAAATATATGACTGCTTAAATGACATAATCTATAATTTCATGCATAAATTATAAGTGCTTACTTCGAAAGTGCTCAATACATAGTTAGCGCTTTGTAGTAATTTATAAAAATATATATGGCAGTTAACCTACACAGAACATTTTGCCTTTCATTCTCTTGAACATTCTCAAGTAATATGTATATATATATACATGATAGTATTCTCACGTAATATATGTATATATATAGAGAGAATTCTCACGTAATATGTATATATATATATATGTATGTATATATACATACTAGTAATATATACGTATAAATAATAGCAGTATATATGCATATGTATAAATAATAGCAGTATATATGCATATGTATAAATAATAGTAATATTTATGTATAAATAATAGTAATATTTATGTATAAATAATAGTAATAGTCATGTATAAATACTAGTAATAGTCATGTATAAATACTAGTAATAATTATGTATAAATACTAGTAATAATTATGTATAAATACTAGTAATAGTTATGTATAAATACTAGTAATAGTTATGTATAAATACTAGTAATAGTTATGTATAAATACTAGTAATAGTCATGTATAAATACTAGTAATAGTCATGTATAAATACTAGTAATAGTCATGTATAAATACTAGCTATATATGTATATATAATATAATATCTATGTATAAATAATATAATATATATGTATAAATAATACTAATATATATATATATATAAATAATAGAAATATATATGTATAAATAATAGTAATATATACGTATACATAATATAATATATATGTGTAAATATAATATATGTGTGTAAATAATATAATAATGTATAAATAATATAATAAATAATATAAATTAATAAGTATATTTTATAAATAAAACTAACATATATGTACAAAAATATTAATATATATGCCTATGTATAACTAATATCAATGTATATGTGTACATAATATTAATGTATACGTAGAAATAATAGTAATATTTATATATATGTATACGTATAAATGAGTTATATATATGTATACGTATAAATAATAGTAATATATATGTATACGTATAAATAATAGTAATATATATATATATATATTGATATACATAATAGTAATATATACATATATCTATATACTAAACAGTAATATATATAGTAAAAATAATCGTGTGTATATATATTTACTAAATATTAATATATATGCAAATATCTATACTAAATAGTAACATATACATACATTCGTACATATATATATTATTTACTATGATAATTAAATACTCACATCTGAACCCGGCGACACATGACATCTCTGGCTTTATTATCAAGGACCGTATCCATTCAGCTACTGTTAACCGCGTGAAATAACTTTGAACTCTAAACATTTATTTGATGATCCATGTACAAACAGCCAAATTGACCGACTTAATTCAACTGAAATGCCAATATATATATATATATATATATATATATATATATACACACACGCCACAACCACGTTGACACGCCGGTTCTCAGCAGATCACCGAAGTAGAGCAATGTTGAGCCTGATCAGTACCAGATGGGAGACCATTTGGGAAGGTTAACTGCTGTATGTACAGGTTGGAATCTGGAGGCGCATTAATTCACTGGAAGAGAGGCCCACCCCCATCTTCGTAAAGAAATGCATTTTAGAGAAGGAAACTCTGATGTAAAATAAAAAAGAAAACAAATTGCGGTCTACTGTATACTCTACCTTG
>NC_136519.1:72326896-72346896 GCF_053919585.1 Euprymna scolopes
TGTTTTGCGATCACTTCTGTTCATCTATCGATATTTCTGGGTCCTACCTCATTCCTCCATAATTTCTGGGTCATATCTCATTTTTCCATAATTTCTGGGTCACGTCTCCTTTTTCCATGATTCTGGGTCACGTCTCCTTTTTCCATGATTTCTGGGTCACGTCTCCTTTTTCCATGATTTCTGGGTCACGTCTCATTTTTCCATGATTTCTGGGTCAAGTCTCATTTGTCCACGGTTTCTGGGTCACATCTTATTTTTCCATGGTTTCTAGGTAACGTCTCATTTTTCCACGATTTCTGGGTCACATTTCATTTTTCCATTTCCATGATTTCTGGGTCACATCTCATTTTTCCACGGTTTCTGGGTCACATCTCATTTTTCCAGGATTTCTGGGTCAAGTCTCATTTTTCCATGGTTTCTCATTTTTCCACGATTTCTGGGTCACAGCACATTCCTCTAGGTTTTGTTTCTTTTTTTTTCCAGTCACCAATCTTTACGTCTATCTATCTCTCATCATCTTTTATATCTATTTACCAATCCATCCTTATATGGTCTCATCTATTCATTCATCTTAATCTCTATCCAATTGTACTATATTCCTACATCTAATTTTCCCTCATCTTACATTATTCTGAAATACAGTCCAAGCTTAAAGATTCAAACAAATAAAAAATTATTTTTGCTACAGATAAATGTGAACAGCAGCTAGCTGTCTATCTATGTAGATACGTATCTATCTATCTATCTATCTATCTATCTATTTATCTATCTACGTATATATCTATATTTATCTCTGAATCCATCTATCTATCTATCTCTCCATCTATCTTTTGCGATCACTTATGTTCAAAATTATTTTGCTACAGATAAATATGAACACCAGCTACCTGTCTATCTATCTATATAGATGTCTATGCATGCATGTATGTATGTATTTATCTACGTATATAGCTATGTATCTGTTTACCTCTGACTCTATGTAGATATCTATAAATCTCTCCATCTATCTTTTGCGATTTTTTTCATGTCTATTTAAGATCACCTTACACTATATATACATCTTCAATATTTTATCTATATTTTGTGTCACCAATGTTTGCACCTATCGATCTATGTATCAGTCTTTTAAATTCTTTTCTGGGTCATCTGTGTTCTCGTATATTTTCTGCGTCACCACATTTCACATCGATCTTTCCATTTATATCATGTTTTCTGGATCGCATATATACATATCTATCTATCCATCTCGATCAGCTCGGCTTATGTCACTATCTATCTTTCGCAGTTGCATCTATCAATCTATCTATCTATTCATCTATCTAGCTGGTACTTTTACAGAATACGGGCCGTGCAAAAACGTACGTTTATTGAACATGTTCCGACAGGTCACGTAAATCGCCAAAAGATGCCGAAACGCTGAACCACTGAAAATCTTTACTGCCGACAATTGGTAAACGCAATAAAAAATATTGCAGACAATTCTATAAATTTGTGAAAGGTGGTTAAAGTCAATATACATCTAATAGAGTTGGGACACGTTTCAGCTTCCGGAAGCAAATATTGTATTTTTGTAAAGTAAAGGAACTTTTAGACGAAACGGAAGGATGTCGAACGTGTGCATAAATATTTCCTTTTCTTTGCTGTTGTCTGCGTTTAAATCCACAGAAAATGTAAAAACAAAATAAACTAAACTAACAGTAAAACAACTTAACTTTAACAGAAAGTTCCTAACCCTAACAGAAAAATAAACTAACCCTAACAGAAAAATAAACTAACCCTAACAGAAAAATAAACTAACCCTAACAGAAAAATAAACTAGAACTACACACATGTGGAACTCTCTTCAGTTTACCTCATTTCCAGCTGACTACAATATGACCATCTTCAAGTCTAATGTAAACAAGTACTTGATGAGCCGTTCCTCTTAAATAATCCAATTTACTAAATTTACACTTCTAACGATTACTATGATATTTTCCTTTTGATCAATGTACACTCTTTAACCCTTATCCTCGAGTGGCCTCTGGACTTTGATAAGTGGTGATTCCTTTGTAAAAAAAAACAAAAAAAAACAAGCTAATCCTAACTCTTATCCTTTTTAGCGAACAAACAACTTACCTATAATCTAACTTTACAGAAAAACACACTAACCCTAATAGAATAAACAACTGCACCAAACTCTGACACTAATTTATATTAATTATACTATCAAAAATCATTTTAAGAAATTGTTAAAAAAAAACACTTTAAAAAATCATTGTAAATCGTAAAATAATAATTATAAATTGTTAAAAACCATTAAAAATCGTTAAAAGGTTGTTAAAAAAAATCATGAGAATTAAAAATCGTTAAAAACAATTGTTTACTATTAGTTGTTGCATTATATTTTCTTCATCACAAAATATTTATTCATTAAACCATAGGCGTTTTTCCTTTTAATTTTCTTAAATTTTCGTAAAATTTTTCATAAATTCTCGATTGCATTTTCTTCGTAGCAACAAACGTGTTATTTTTTCATTGAAATTACCATACGATATGTGTTTTCCTTTGTAAGTGCATTCTTTTTCTTAATGTTAATCTGGTTGCAACCGTCTGAAATATTGGCCAGTGTTTTCGTCCACAAATTCACTATGTTTTTGGGTCGGCACATTTCGACCGCTGAACGTAATCTGCCTGAATATGACGACGGTAACGTGGTCCGTATTCTGCATCAGTGCCGTCTATCTATCTTCTTCAAGATTATCTATATATGGACATATCTCTTTCTGGACAATTACGGTTGAAATCAATTCTTGTTAGTGTAGTGGAGGCAGGAAGGTGAAAGTAGGAAAACACAACGACTGGTGAGGATACGATAAACATTTATATCCAGAACAGGGTTAGTGATACAGGAAGATTAGTAAGTTCGTGCAGAGTCGTTTCTGTACAACATCCGAACAGCTCTCATTGAGCGGTCTATACTTGCTGCTTATATGGCTAATGGATAAGTCTATGTTAGTGATTATAAGAGGGTGTATGTTCCCATAACAGTTAGATATATTACAGTGTTTGTTGTTTTGTACTCGTACTGTATGTTAAATACATTAAGTTCTCAAGTCGTTTGATCCATAATTATATGATATGAAATCTACTTTTACATTTGAATCGAACTTACAAATAAATTATGTCTCTCGCTTTCTATCTCTCTCTCTCTCTCTCTCTCTCTCTCTCTATCTATCTATCTATCTATCTAACGAATAGAGGTGCACAAATAAAATATTTTACAAACACATTCATCTATTGTGTTCTTAGATTTCTGATCAACAAAGAACCAAGATACGGTCATTTGAAGACTACTTAGAATTATCCTGATTTTCTACCTTTTTTTTTTTTTGCATATGCGCTTACCCATTCGTCTACTCATCAGCGTTGTTCACCAAATTCAAAAGACTGGTTCAATAAGCGCATCAGCATCTGACATTTTTCAAAAGCGTTTCAGATTTATAGATTACAAGACGAAGACATATTCAGTGACCTACACCATCAAACACCAGGGGTCCTGGATATGACCTTAAACTATATCCAGTGGTGAGGCCCCAGCTTGCGGGCTTTGGGAAGTGTGGAGCCACCCTTTAATTGCCATTGCTCCCAGGTTCACTCTGACCCGGAGTGGTAGTACCTGTTAGGGTCCCAACTATGAGTTAAATAGAAACCGACTTGAAAACAACAAATATATTCTATTAAAAAAATTTTCTTCAAAATCTTTGGATTCGGCATTAAATAACATGGAAAGGGTTGATATGCCGTAAAACAAGAAACAACCAACCAAACACCAGGATAATCATAATAATAGAAATATATATAATCCATATATTAATAACGTAGTGGTTAACATAATCACGTTGACACACCGGTTCACGCTGGATCACCGAAGTTAAGCAACGTTGAACCTGGTCAGTACTAAAATGAGTAAGCATTTGTGACTTTCAGGTGCTGTATGTGATCTCTGCTTATCTCGGCATTGTTTCCAGTCGTCCTGGGCTTCTCCTTGTCACTGGACTGAAACGGTGCCGATTCAGGAGATAAATGTACTTCGATGAAATGAATATTTTTGTTAAAAGACGCACCATTTCATTTTTACGTTCCAAAAAAAACAAACAAACCATTTTTCAACGGCATACACGAAATGCATATTCAAATTTCAACTTTTACCGTTTCTGAATTTTTGAGATGGAGATTGGTTATTCGTATTATTTGGATTCATCGAACTACTGTTCTCATCTTCAGTGTGATTTTCACAACGTGGCGGTCGATGTAACCTCTGGCCTTCTTCAGGTGTATCTTGTCGAATTTTGGAAAGTTTTTTGTCAAAATTGCCGAGTCTAACAGAAACATTCCTGAGTTCGACAAGATACACATTAAGAAGGTCGGAGGTTACATCCACCGAAACGTTGTGGAAATAGCGTTCAAGATAAGAACAGTCGTCCGATGAATCCAAATAATACTTCGACTTTTATGTTGCTCTTCATTGCTTACATCTTCATCTTGAACAAATTCTTTGAACAATAATGAACTCAGTGAAATACAATTATTTCTATCTATCTATCTATCTATCTATCTATATATATATATATATATACATATATATAGACCACTTCATTTAATCACATAAATTAATATACGAGAGTATAAATTTATGCGTAAACGTTAAATATTTACTTCAACAGTGCTCAATACGTAGATAGAGCTAGGTAGTAAGTTATAAAATATATATGGCAATTAAGCTACACAGAATATTCCGCGTTTCATCCACGCATAAGCCTGATGAATCCTAGATTTTATAACTTTATATATATATATATATATATATATATATATATATATATATATGCTAGTATTTTTAGCTCGTTAACTAGCAAAAACACATTTAGAAGGAGTGCTTTTTGTAATAATTCTATAATAAATATGATATTGTGGTGATCAAGTATGCATCGAACGGATCCCCTTATACTTAGTTAACTACACTTTGTCATTATTAATGTCAATGTACAGTTTAAGACAGATAGGCATAGTAGTTTACGCGAAAAATGGAACGGACAGACAGATAGCCATATAAAGATTGACTAAGATATATATAGAGAGAGACATATATATATATATATATATATATATATATATATATATATTGAGAGAGGGAGAAATAGATAGATATATTGATATATATATATATTGTGAGAGAGAAATAGAAATAGATAGATATATTGATATATATATATATATATAGAGAGAGAGAAATAGATATATTGATATATATATATAGAGAGAGAGAGAGAGAGAGAAATAGATATATTAATATATGTATATTTAGATATATATATATATATATAGAGAGAGAGAGAAATAGATAAATATATTGATATATATATATATATATATATATTGAGAACGAGAAATAGATATATTAATATATATATAGAGAGAGAGACATAGAGAAATAGATATATTAATATATATATATATATAGAGAGAGAGATACAGAAAAATAGATATATTGATATATATATATATATATAAAGAGAGAGAGAGAGAGAGAGAGAAATAGATAAATATATTGATATGTATATATATATATATAAATATATATACATATATATATATATAGAGAGAGATTTATTGATATATATATATATATATATATATATATAGAGAGAGAGAGAGAGAGATAGATACATTGATGTCGATAGATATCCCTATATATATATATATATATATATATATATATGAATATCAGAAATTATATTAGTTCAAAAATCGACCTCTGAGTCTATCCAAATTATCTTGTTTGGACATAAGGTAAAAATGTTTCTTTTATCTTAGAAGGATCTTAGTAAAGTAAGCATTCGTCCAGTAATATCGTCTAATTATTTTCGTGAGATCTTCATGTCAGACTTTGTCAAAAGGTTGGGATATATCAAAGGATAGTTTCCTGACTTTCATTCGCTTTATCCATGTAAGAATTTAATAATAGTTAATCAAATTTTAATAAGGAACTATTTAGATGAAAGAACTGGCGTTGGTGTTATCTTTACTCAGTTGACTGCGCTAAAAAAGTTAGTCGACAAAAGGAAAAAAATAGGAAACGAAAGAAACTGTATACAAATTTCATGATAATTGTGAGAGATATTCATGAAATTATAAAGTTGACATTTTACTATTAATATATGTCAATGAAGAAAGAAAAACGAAACGTACTAACATTTTAATCAATATTAGTTTTATGGTGAAAAATTTACATGAAAGTATAAAGTTTTTGTTAAGTAAACCATTTGAAAATATACAAAAAGTTAAAAAAAAAAACAGCGAATCGAAAATACGTTTTAATGCAATTGTAAAAGCTTTAGATGAACGTGTTAAGATTTGTTTTTCGTTTAGTTTTGACTATGCCAAAAATGTGTAAAAGAAAACAAAAACGAAACGAAAAAACATTTTAATACATTACAAAGCTTAGGTTCTTATCAAGCCATTTAACTATACGAAAAAGGTTAATCAAAAAAACAATATAAAACCCCGAGACTTTTAACAAATTTTATATTAATTGTGGAAGATTTTCGTGAAAATAGAACCGTCAAATATAAACTAAAAAAAAAAAATAAACGAAAGAACATTGCAATAACTTGCAATAAGTTTTATATTTTTTGTGAACGATTCAGATTAAAATATTAACGGTTGTTTTAAAATAAGTAAAAGAAAAACGAAACGAAAAAAACATTTTAATACATTCCTTAGCTTAGGTTTTAATCAAGTCATTTCACTAATCAAATAGTAAGTCAAGCAAACAAAACGAACAATTTAACAAAAGATTTTCATGAAAGTATAAATGTAAAATAAAATTAAAAAAAAACGAAAAAATATTTTAATGTTATTTTCTTGTGAAAGATTAAAATTCAAATATTAACCTTTGTTTTAAATTTAATGATACCAAAAATTTGTAAAAGAAAACAAAAACGAAAATAAGTAAACGAAAAACAAGCGATAAAAACATTTTGATACATTACTAAGCTAAGGTTTTAATCAAGTAAGTCAAGAAAACAAAATAAAACGAAAAATTTAACAAATTTTATGTTAATTATAACAGATTTTCGAAAAAAGTATTAATGTAAAAGAAAATTAAAAATCGAAAAAAACATTTTTATGAATGTTTTTTTTCTTGTGAAAAAATAAACTTCCAGTATTTACGTTTGTTTTCAATTAGATTACACAAAAATAAATTAAGGACAAAATAAGCACAAAATCATTTTGTTTTGTTTTCTTGTGAAAACTTAAAATAAAAGTATTTGCGTTTGTTTTCAATTTAGTTATTTAATGATACAAAACATAAATAAAGAAAAACAAAACGAAAAAAAAATTTTTTTATACATCACTAAGCTTAGGTCTTTTTCACGTCATTTAGCTTTTTCACGTCATTTAGAATGAAAAACAACAAAAACAAACAAAAATGTTAACAAATTTTATATTAACTGTAGAAGATTTTCTTGAAAATAGAACCGTAAAATACAAATAAATAAAAAATTATATTTTTTGTGGAAGATTAAGATTACAGTATTAATGCTTGTTTTCAATTGAACAGTATAAAAAATAAGTAAAAGAAGAAAAATGAAACGAAAAGACATTTTAATACGCTAAGCTTGGGTTTTAATCAAGTTATTTCACTGTACAAATACTAAGTCAGGAAACCAAAACAAATGTTATGTTAATTGTAAAAGGTTTTCATGAAAGATTTATTGTAAAAGATAATTAAAAAACGAAAAAACATTTTAATAAATTTTAGCTTCCTGTGAAAAATTAAAATTCAACTATTAACGCTTGTTTTCTATTAAATGATACAAAAAAATAAATTCGGGACAAAATAAACACAAATAATTTTTTTGTTTGTTTTCTTGTGAAAGGTTTAGATAAAGTTATTAAAGTTGGTTTCTTATTTAATAAGTTGTCTATAACAATAATAAGCCATGAAATAAGAAACCAAAGAATAATTTAATACATTAATAAGTTTGGGTTTTAATTCAATCATTTAACTAGAGGAAAACGTCAAGATAAAACAGCACCTTAAGAACATTTAAAACATATTACTAAGCGTCATTGCTAATACAGTCATTTAATTACACAAAATGTCAAAACAGAAAATGGAAAGGAAATAAAAATTTGATATATTGCTAAGCTCAGATTCTAATACAATCATTTTACTCTAAAAAAAAAAAAACGAAACCAAATTGCTTAGTTAAATTTCTAATTAAAATGAGTCAAGAAAAAAAGAAAACAAAAAAAAACATTTTAAAACATTACTAACGTTAATTTCTAATTAAAACTATAAAAAAATAACAAAATAACAAAACAAAACATTTTAATACGATTACTTTCTAATTAATAATTTGACGATACAAAAATAAATGTAATAAAAAGCGAAAAGGGAATCAAAATAATATATAAATAAAATATTTAAATAAATCTCGTTTTTCTTGCGAACAATTTAGATGCAAGTACTAAAGCTGCTTTCTAATTAAGTAATTTTTCATACAAAAAAAAATGTCGGAATGAAAAAGAAACGAAACGAAAAATTTTAATACATTAATAAGATTAGATTCTAATTAAGTCATCTGGCTTTGCGAATATTTATTTCAAGAAACAAAACGAAATGGAAGTACATTTTCATAAAGTTTAATTTCTGAAGAAAGATTTAAGTGAAAGTATTATAATTTATTACTGATTCTAGTCACTCTACCATAAAAAAATACCCGACAAAAAAGAAAATAAACAAAGAGAAAATTTTAATGCATTATCAAAGTTAGTTTCTACTTTTGGCTAAGAAATCAGTGTAGAACGAAAACCGAAACGAAAGATCATTTTAATGTTTTATTCTCTTTGTAAAAGATTTAGATAAAAGTAATAATTTTGGTTTCTTATGTTGTTCTCTGACATACAAAAAATAAACCAAAAAAGGAAAGTCTAAAATATTAATTTTCTAGTGAAACATTTACAAGGAAGTAATACATTTTGTTTCTAATTTAATTATTTAACCATACAACAAAATTTAGAAAAAAAAAACGAAGCGAAAGAACGTTTTTATCTGTTAGTAAGGCTACTTTTAAATTTCGTCATTTGGATATACAAAAAGTTAGTCAAGTAAAAACGAAACGAAAGAACGTTTTTATGCGTTACTAAGGTTACTTTTATATTTAGTCATTTGGGATATACAAAAAGTTAGTCAAGAAAAAACGAAACGAAAGAACGTTTTTATGCGTTACTAAGGTTACTTTTATATTTAGTCATTTGGGATATACAAAAGTTAGTCAAGAAAAAACGAAACGAAAGAATGTTTTAATACGTTACTAAGGCTTATTTTAAATTTAGTCATTTGGATATACAAAAAAAAAAGTCGAGAATAAAACGAAACGAAATGACAATTTAATTGAATTTGTGAAATATTTAAATAAGTAATACGGTTGCTTTCTAATTTAATCATTTGACTGTACATAAGAAGTCAAGAGAACAATATAAAACGTGTTAATGAATTTTATTTGCTTGCTAAATATTTAGATTAAGTATTAAGCTTTATTTTTAATTAATTGTATGACTGTACGAAAAATTAGTCAAAAAGAAAAACGAAATAACTGTTTAATAAATTTTATTTTTCTTATCTAAATATATGGCATTTTAAGTATTATTGATTCAAAATGTTATCTGTTTCAAACGTCACGTTTTTATCTACCTATATATTCAGTTATCACAGAGAAAAGGAATCGTCGCGTAGTGAATACAATTTATATATCGATAAAAGTGAGAATGTGTGTATATGTGGTCATTTCTCAACCTATACACTCATCGTATTTCTGATCTAGAGACGTGATATTTAATATATAGGGAATTCAGATATGTGGAAAACTTTTTAATTGGTTTTCATCCGGAAAAACGGGCTGCTAAGGCTACTTGGATAGTCATTGGATCTTCATGTGTTCGTCAACTGTTCCACGACTGCGCATGCACGAATCGTTCACGTGACAGCTTCCTTATGTTCAAAATAAGTAGGTTTGAAAACACTTTTTAAAGAACGTGGCAAGCTGGCCTAATGTCTATCGTATTTGGCTCACTGTCTTTAGATTTTGGTTTCGATCTCAGCTCAAGTATTTTTATTTACTTACAAGAAGTGAATTGTTTAGAAAAACATGATACTCGCATGCACATGTCACAGTTTCTTTCCGGGTTTTATTTCGTTCTTTTTTTTTTAACGTTACGTTTAATATCAGGCAACATCGGGTACATATGCTAGTACTAAATAAAATTCAGCTGTTAGTTACACTCTTCTGGCGGTTGATGGTTCAATTCTCAGTGTGATCGATACTCGAAATATAATTGAAAGCTAGACCATGCTGGCAGAAGGAAAGCAGGTTACTCCCGTCGATTAAATAAAGTTTCGTTCGAAATTCCGTGCATATTCCCGAGTAAGACGGGAAAATGCCTGAGTACACTTAAAGAAAGTCGGAGGTTACATCAATCGAACCGTTATGAAAATAACACTGAACACGAGAACAGTGTATATACGTTATCAGCCACCACATTTTAAAAGATAGGATCGCTCGATCGTTCAAGATCTCTTTGTTGGTCCGCCGACAAAAGGAGGATGCACCTGTAAATTCACCCTTATCGTCCGTTCGCCTGTCCGCATTTTTCTCAATAACTACACCTTGGAAGGTTTTTAAATTTGCACAAAACTTGATATGAGTAAAAAAAGTAACAGAACGGATTTTCCTAAGATTTTCCTAAGGGTGCCTTTCAGGTTAAAATGGCTAAAATTGACACTTCTGTGCTTATTAAACAAAATTGATGCCTTTTTTGAAAAGTTGTAACTAACTGATTTCTATATAATTTTGTTTGTCTATACTTCGCGATAACTCTTGGGTGTGCCTCGGGGGCTCTTTTAGGGCTAATAAAAACACTCCATTTTTGGGACTATTTTACTATATTTGTCCAAAATTTTCTGTGTATATCTATTTAGCAGTTTTGCATGGTGCCGACCTCAAATTTAAATATGTTAAGACCTTGGGTACTTTTGGGGCTAAATAGGGAGGGGGCAAATGCTGAACTTAGTCATTTTTTTTTTTTGCATGATGCAGAACTCAAATTTACGTATGTTAAGACCTAACACTGCAGTTTGTTCATTTTCACCAGGATTTGACGTCCCCTGGGGTCTTTTGGGGTTAACTGAGTGGAGGCAAATGCTGAACTTAGTCATTTTTTATGCCTAGTTCACTATACACCCACGGGGGACCATGCATGCTTCACTTGCTAAAGATGGAATCAGCTATTGCCGAAAATATGATGCAGAAAAGTAATTAAAAACATTTTCTTTTGAGGTTGTTGAGCAACATTCTTGATGCTTTTGGTTGGCCTACATTTCCCCGATATCTTACTGTTAAGAATGTTGCGTACGTACGGAGAGAAACAATGTGAATGGTGCTAACGTCCTTAAGTGACAGTGTTTCTGTAGAACGAACTGGATTCGAATGTGGCACTACTAAGAACAGTAGTCCGAATGACATTGCTTTTGTGTTGAAGACAAAGGTTGTTTTAATATTAATACCATATTTTGCGCAGGGAGAATTAAAAAAAAAATTTTTTTAAATTACAAATAGATATTTAAAAGAAATGAAAATTAATTTTTAAAATGAATTATAACGTAAATCTAAGATACACAAAAAAGACGTTCTGCGATTACTTTTGAAATGTATTCGTCCGATTAAAGGAAAATAAAATGAATAAAAACAAAAAAACCGCCATTTAGAAAATCTCGCGGTTGCCAAAGAATCTATGACTGTCTAGACGATAACCTCCACCCGCCGCAGGGTACTACTGGCTAGACAGTAATATACCCCTTCCTCGCCTTACCCAAACCGTCTTCACATCTGGTTTTAGTAAACATCTAATTCAGTGTTTCTCAACTTTTTTATTTTCGTGGATCTCTTCCAATAATAGTGATATACCAGGGACCCCTACATAAGAAAATATATAACGATTTTATTTATTTTTCTTCTTCATAGCAACATTTGTTATTTTTATAACCGGTTCAAGTTTATATATATATATATATATATATATATATATATATATATATATAATCTATATATATACAAAGTGTCTGTCTGTGTGTGGCTGTGTACATTTCCCTACGCAATAACTCTGTCAATTTTTAGTCTACACACTCGAAATTTGATATACAAGGTACTGAGATTTGGGAAAATCGATGTAATTGGTTTTCGGGCAGAAATTTTGCGATTAAGGGGTCAAAGTTCAACGATTTGACCTTTGAGAACTCTACCAAACTCCTCGTACAATTTTGGGTCTAAACAATTGGAATTTTAGATATAGATTTCATGGACATGGATCTAACTTGATAACTTGATTTGAGCCCTAAACAATTAATTTTAAGGGGTGATAATAGGGTTCAAAGTTTAAAAAATTGACCGTTTTTTTTTTGCTCAGCATACACCTCAAAACACCCGGGCAACGCCGGGCACCCATGTTAGTATATATATATATATATATATATATATATATATATATATATATATATAAAATTTAATTTAAAATATGTCTTCGAAAGTGTGTGACTCTCTTATTTAAATTTCCGCTCGACAACCGGAGCATTACACACGTGATCCTACCCAAACAAAATGAACTTTAATAATAATAAACTCACGGATTGGACCTCCTTTCGCGATGAAACTATTTATTAGCGAAATATTGGCTAAAAACAAGCAAAAAAATAAATTTAAAAAATAATCTTATTACGTTCGACACTTAAAGATTGTTCTAATTTTTCATTTAAATTTTATCTAAAAAAAATAAGTTTCTTAAAAAAATGTGTGACTAATTCCTCATATATATATATATATATATATATATATATATATATATATATATATATATATGAGTACAGTCTTTCGCAGATTTATTGACAATTTTTTCTGATGAGTGCAAACATAAAAACTGGATTTTTTTTCTGTTTATTCAAAATTTGTATTTGTACGAGAAAATTAGGTTCGAAAACAAAAAAGCAATAACCAAGAAAAACAAACTGAAAACATCCATTCGCACATATGTGCAAAGGCATAATAATCTTGGTCTATTTATCAGCATCTCTTGAAGAATTCTTTAGTAAACTCTTAAGGAACCCCAAGATTCCGCAGAATCCTAGTTGGAAAATCTTTAGACGATAACTCGCATCCACCCCGGGGCAGTACTGGCTGAGCAGTAATACGTTCCACCTCTCCTTACCCAACCACCGTCTTCAAATCTGAAATTAGTAACCATCTAATTAATAACTGAGATTTGTGCCAACATTTCCCCAAAGAATAATGATTTGCTAAGGCACATGTAAATCGTTGCAATAATTCGGTTTTCGTTATTCTGGAGCCAAGAGTGATTTCTATATCGGCAAGGAACGACGAGTTTCTGAGGCCACGTGCTTGTTTTAGATACAACCAACACCCAAGCGTCAGTCAGTCGGTCACTTACAAGTTGAAATTGCCTGTTTGTCGGTCAGTTCCGCTTGTGTGTGAAATTGAGTTTTTATCGTCAAATGCTCAGACTTAATGGACGCATCTTGTTTGACGTGAACATAAACAAAGGACAGGTAAATTCCTCGAAACGCTCAGGGAGCGTAACAATTAAATACCACATAATCGCTAATAAAAATAAATAAACAATATATATATATATATATATTGTTAAACAGCACAGCATTTTCTTGTTTGACAATTTTCCGTTTTATTTTTTCCAGTTTTCGAATAATCCTTCTTGTGTTATATGTAAAATGGTGTAAAAGTGTTCCGTAGTCTGCGAGCGCTTTCGCAGACTACGGAATACTTTTACACCATTTTACATATAACACAAGAAGGATTATTCGAAAACGTGAAAAAATAAAACGGAAAATTGTCAAACAAGAAAATGCTGTGCTGTTTAACAATATATGCTTAAAGGAGAATATGCTGCCTAAATATACACAATATATATATATATATATATATATATATATATATATATATATATATATACAAAATTAACTCGCCACTCCTGCGTAGAAGTTGAGGTTTTTACTTTCTACCTTTCACTTCTTACTCCAGTTCACTTTCACTTCACCAATTCTACCTAAAGATGAGCTGTAGTCAAATCGAAAGCGCTGGTGATTCTTATAGAACGTTTATTAATATTTTCGATTTCGATATAAAAAGAAAAATCGAAAAAATATTTAAAACAATAATTAAGCATAGTACCTCCGTTATATTCTGTTTGTTTGAATGAAAAAAAAAAATCTGCCTAAATCTGCCAATTTCAAATTGTGTGTGTATATATATATATACATGCCTGGGTGTTTGGAGGTGTGTGTTGAGCAAAAAAAAAAAAACGTGGTAGTGGGCAGGCAATCTCGAACGTGTACATCAAAGGAGGAAAAGAACGTGGAAAAATAAAAAAAAAACGTGACGTCTTTGTCGTTGCGTCCATCGCCAAAACGGATGCGGCGAAGTTTTAAATTAAAGCTAGTAAATCGAAAAGAGGGGATGGCTTTCGAAAATATCGGCGAAAAAAGCGACCCCTCCTTGTAGAAAAGTGCCCAGTTTAGGGTGAAAGAATTATTGTTTTTAGCCAATTTTTCGAGATTTTTCTTCAAAAGGGGCGAGCTTCAAGATGATACCAATATCGTGAAAATCCGTCGCATCTGTTGAATTTTTAGGCATGCATACATATATACACAGACAGGTGAGATCTATATAATAAACTAGCGAGTGTCCGGGATGACCGGCGTTGCCCGGGTTTGGAGATGCGTCTATTGGGGGGGGGGGTAGATCAAAACAAACTTTGTTTAAAAAAAAAAAAAAAAAAAAACGTTGGCCGGGTTTGGAGATGCGTCTATTGGTAGATCAAAACAAACCCTGTTAAAAAAAAAAAAAAAAAAAACGTTGGCCGGGTGTTTGGAGGTATAAAAGACCAAAAAAAAGTTTTGGTAGGGAGATAGGCTCGAACCCGAAGCCTTGACGCGAAGGTGGAAAAGAAAGGGGGGAAACCTCCTGGCACCTTATCAGCTCAGCCACGAGGGGAGAGGAAGTGAAAACTGTCTTAATTTAACGTTTATAAAGTGAAATTTCGGGTAAGAATTTAATAAGGTCAAAGATCATGTGACTTAAGTTTGGCGCTGCAAGCCAGTTTCTGCGTATTTGTTTGTTTCCCTCCGCAAAATGAATAGCAATTGTCTGATATGGCGGGGTTTTCCCCCAGCATTGACCAAACCTTATTTACTGCACATAGGGACGAGAACACAAATTCGTTTTCAGTTTCGCTTTTTTACTAAAAAGCGAAACGAAGACGCGGCGAACGAAAAAAATATCGAAAAAGTCGGGCAAATTAAAGATAGACGCGACCCCGTTCGTAACTCGTAGATATTTTGTAGTTTCAATTACAAAATATACTATTCAATTACAAATATAATATCCACTTACAAAATATACTATTCAATTATAAAATATAATTTTCAATTACAAAATATACTATTCAATTATAAAATATAATTTTCAATTACAAAATATACTATTCAATTATAAAATATAATATTCACGTACAAAATATAATTTTCAATTATAAAATATAATATTCACGTACAAAATATAATTTTCAATTATAAAATATAATATTCACGTACAAAATATAATTTTCAATTATAAAATATAATTTCCAATTACAAAATATACTATTCACGTACAAAATATTATTTTCAATTATAAAATATAATTTTCAGTTATAAAATATAATTTTCAATACGTCAATTAATAAAAGTGTCTTTCTAACATTCTGCTTTAGTATCACTATTTAAGTTGGGAGAGAAATATATGGGTTAATACCTCCGATATGATTGACTTTAATAATAAAAATCCAATTAAATCGCATTCTTCTATTAAATAAAGTAGTTAATCTTAAGTTTTCTACACTCGGTAAGTATAATTGTAAACCCGTTTTTATTTTCTAATATTTAATTACTTCGAATAACTGATCGTGTTATTTCCACAACGTTTCGGTCGATGTAACCTCCGAGTTCCTTCAGGTAAAATTTGTCAAATTTGGAAATCATTCTGTCGAACACTAAAATCTGCATGGAATTTCGAATGTACCCTTGGCGTAGTGGATAGAATACTTGGTAAAATTCAATTGCAAAAGTTAAACTTCAATCTGGAAGGTTCAATACTCAGTGCGGGCGACATTCAGAATACAATTGCGAATTAAAGCTCCTACTACATATCAGCTGACAGAACGAGAGCATGCTACCCCCTGGATTAAATAAAGGGTTCTGTTCGAAATTCAATACAGACTCCAGAGTTCGAATAGAAAGATTCCCGAGTTCGACAAGATGTATTTTAAGGTTAGAAGGTTACATTAACTGAAACATTGTAAAAATAACGCTCCAGATGAAAACCGTGGCTCGAAAAATCTCATCATCATCATCATCATCATCATCATCATCATCATCACGCAGTCCTTTACAGCTGAAGATGACTAGTCAGGGTCTCTGTGCTTTATCCTTGGGTGTTGTAGTATTCCACACCCAGTGTGAAAAGTTTTCCCACAAGAAGTACATAAGTGGTTTCGAGCATTTTGGCTTTGGTAATGTTTTTGCTGAGACCTGGCCATTACTTTTGCCTCCATTTCTACCTTTCCTTCATGAAAGCTACTACATCAGCAACTTTTGTCTCCTCCAATTTTTCGTGTTCATATTCATCGCCTTTGGGTGGCGCTTTATCACATTCTTGTAGCAGAGTTTCTGTACCCATTTTCTAATGTTCAATATAATACGATTTTTGGGACGCGATTGTTTTCAATTCTGGCCACATGTTCAGTTCTTCACATTTGTGTGATGGCGAGTACGACTTCTATGCTGTCCATGTTGGCTTTGTTGAGTACTTCAACCTTTGATATAAGATCATTCCATTTAATTTTCATAATTTTTCTTAAGTGGCGCTGTTGTACTGATTCCGATCTCTTTATGTGGTCCCTGTATAATGTGTAGGTTTCTGTTGAATATAGTAGAGCGGGTAATAACACTGCATTTTGTTTCTAGTCTAATACCGTTCCTTGATCATAATCATTTTTCCGGTTTTCCGAACGAAGCACACACACTATGGATGCAGCAGCTTATCTCCTTGTCCGTAAGGCCGTTGATAGTCATGCTACTTCCCAAGTGCTTAAAGTATGATAACACTTAATTTCTCACCGTTTATTATGATTGATGGCTCTCGTGGGTGTATACTATCAAGTGATGGTTGATATATTACCTCAGTTTTCTCTGTATTTACTTGAAGAACGATTTTCTATGTCGTTTTACCAAACAAGTTTATCATGTTTTGGAATTGGTCTTCACTGTGTGCCACAAAGGCTGTGTCATCTGTAAATAGCAGTTCTGTTATCAGCTCGTTTTGAGTCTTTATCTTTGCTCTTGGTTGTGCTAAGTTGAGCAGTTTGCCGTCAAATCTTGAACCAATACAAACACCTTGGTCCGTGTCTTAATGAAGCTTTATTGGTCGCGTCGGGTTAAAGAAAAAGGTAAAAAGCGTTGGCGCAAGCACACATCCTTGTTTTGTTCCGTGATTTACCTTTATCTGACCATTCTCTTGTTTGCCCATTAATACTCTTCCCGTTGTGTCTTCATAAAACTGTTTAACAATTTTAATAAAGTAATCCGGCCATCACAATGTCTTAAGCGTTCTCCACAACATGTTTCTGTCAACGGTGTCAAAAGCTTTTTAGAAGTCAATAAATACTACATGAATATCTTGATGCTGTTCAAGTATCTGTCTGAGGCTGAAGATCATGTCAGTTGTTGACCTCTTCTACTTAAGCCACATTGTGATTCAATGAGCACCATTTTTGCCAGGCCTGAAAGTTCTTTTGAACTATTTTTTTGCCATGATCTTGCCTAGTACTATGGATAGGAAAGATATAAACTTTATAGTTACTGCAGTCTCCGTAGTCAGCCTTGTTCGTAGACATGAGTATTATCATGACATTTTTGAATTCCTGTGGCAGAGATTTGCACCTCCAGCATGTTGTTATTTCATGAAGTTTTTGCATCAGCATCTCTCCTCCAAACTTATAGATTTCAGCAGGGATACCATAGACCTCTGGAGATTTATTCATTTCTTTTATTGCATCTAATAATTCTTCTATCGTTGGTTCATTGTCCATGTCTATTTGAGGTGTTCGGGCTGTGATGTAGTCTAGAGCATCATCCTCTGTAGTTGGTTCCATATCCTTCAAAATATTCTTTCCACCTATGGATTAGTTAGTCGGGTTCAGTAAATGTAATCCATACATGCTCCCGTTCAGTCTTAAAAGACAAAGGATACCCCTTAGGGGCAGTAGCGCGTGTAATTGTGAGGCAAGTGTTGCGCAATCTCCAACCACACCTCTCCTGAATCGGCACTGTTTGGGTCTAGTGACAAAGAGAAGACCAGACGACTGGAAACAATGCCGAGATAAGCGGAGAGGACATACAACACCTGGAAGTCCCAAATGGTCACCGATTTAGTACTGACCAGGTTCGACGTTGCTTAACTTCGGTGATCCATCCGGAACCGGTGTGTCAACGTGATTATGCTGTAAACATAATGAATCCATTTGATAGCAATAATGTATTGTTCATTTCAGTCTTAGGTCCATACACTTCTTTGGGGATTTAAAGAAGCCAGCATAGTTGATTTTCATACAAACAAGCTATGCTATCTCAAAAATTCACAAACGTGATATCATTTTTAGTTAAAAACAATACGAGTCACTCGGTAAAGTTGAAAGTTGAACTTCCGTCAAAATATCAAACGTTGCATTGATCCAATGAATTTTATTGTCCACCTTCGCCAAACAAACGCTTCCACGAAATTAATTAAGTGTTGTCGCGCTGGAAATGGTTCAAAAACAAAATTGAGCCGTAATGTTGATCAGTTTAGTTTTTGTCTGTTCATATTTTGTTGTTTTCTATTACTGAAATTCTTTCTTTTAGTGGGTTTAACTTCCATCTACGATTTTATATTTGAGTGGATAAATTTTGGGAAGAAGAGACAGTCTTTAAATAACAGCTTTATTTTTTTTTCGCATTTTAGTCATCTATTGACGTCCTCTGTTGTTCTAAGGAACGCACACACACACACACACACACACACACACACACACACACACGCGCGTAATCAACTTCTTACTCACGTTGGACTGTTCAGAAAATAAACCTAATATTCGACCTGTCGTAAATTTATAATTGTTTTGTTTAATGAAGATTATGATGTTTAATAACGCTTTGACGTTTTCATAACACATTTTTGATATACTCCGTTCATGAGAAGTTAATTAAATTGATATAATTCTTTTATATATCCGTGTTCACTGCAAATCCTCCTCGTCAAAGATTTCTTAATGCTTATCAACCATATATATATATATATATATATATATATATATATATATATATATATATATATATTATTTACTATAATACTACAAACACTTACAGACACTAGTGTTTCATTCTTTCAGGAATCTTCAGTGCAGGGTGTCACGGTTAACCCGCTACCATTAACTGCGTGAAACAACCTTAAATTTAAACATTTTATTTTAACATGTTTTTTTATGTTAGTCAGAGTGATCTAATCATTATATGATGATCTATGCATAAGAGCTAAATTGAACGACTTAATTCAACTGAATATATATATATTATTCCATTTAAGTAAACAAATTTACTATTTGTAACTACAATAAATTTACTGTTTCAATCTAAACGACAGATGCCTTCCTTCTTACTCAAGGCCAGCCATATATATATATATATATATATATGTGCGTGTGTGTATATGTACATCAGGTTAAAGGTATTCGAGATTGATAATTTATGAATTTAATGAGGTTATTAAAAGTGCTCGCGAAAAAAGAGTAAT
>NC_136519.1:72351896-72359396 GCF_053919585.1 Euprymna scolopes
CATCAGCCGTCTTTTCAAGTTTTCAATTATAAAAGAGAATTCAACTATATAAGGCTAAAAAAGAAACCATTAACTTTTTTTTAATAGAAAAACGGGGGATCATCAGCTGCCTACCATGTAGCAGTTTCGGAGATTTAAAAACATATATATATCCGTGTGTAAAAGAGATTTAGAAGGCTGTCACAATGCGAGGAATGAATTATAATCGCTGTTGGTAAGAGGAGACGAGAACAAGTGGCGATTTACAAATCAATAAGTAATATATAATTTATTTATTCAGTTGTATGGTAAAATGTCTTACTTGTAAGTCTATGCGACGTATTCCATTATTAATTTCGGAAAAATTTTCCCTTTTCAAATGGTGTGCGTAACAGGTCGATTCAAAGCATGCTGGATGAAGGACCGGAAGTTGTGAAGCTATGTGAGGCCTCGGGGCAAATGTGAGTAGGGGATTTATGTATGGTATGATTAGGTAATTAACATGTTTATAAATTTGCTATTTTTATTTATTTGTCTTTATTTTTATTTTATTTATTTATTTTTTTTTTGGTTTATAACTTGTTTTAGCGTGAGCTTTTTTTTATTGTTCTCTGTTATGTTGTCTTTATCATTATTACTATTATTTATTTTTTTCTGCTGATGTGTTGGTGTCTCTGCTTTTCTGATATATATATATATTTATTCAAAGATAACTGTTTTATCGTCTATGTCTCATCAGTGTGGCTAGACAGTGTAAGCCGAATTATTATTATTATTTTTATTATTATTATGTAGTAGTAGTAACATTTGTATTATTATTATTATGTAGTAGTAGTAGTAACATTTGTATTATTATTATGTAGTAGTAGTAGTAGTAACATTTGTATTATTATTATTATTATGTAGTAGTAGTAACATTTGTATTATTATTATTATAATGTAGTAGTAGTAGCATTTGTATTATTATTATTATTATGTAGTAGTAGTAGTAGTAACATTTGTATTATTATTATTATGTAGTAGTAGTAGTAACATTTGTATTATTATTATTATTATGTAGTAGTAGTAACATTTGTATTATTATTATAATGTAGTAGTAGTAGTAGCATTTGTATTATTATTATTATTATGTAGTAGTAACTTTTGTATTATTATTATTAGTATTATTATTATTATGTAGTAGTAGTAACATTTGTATTATTATTATCATTATTATTATAATGTAGTAGTAGTAGTAGCATTTGTATTATTATTATTATTATTATTATTATTATTATGTAGTAGTAACATTTGTATTATTATTATTATGTAGTAGTAGTAGCATTTGTATTATTATTATGTAGTAGTAGTAGCATTTGTATTATTATTATTATTATTATGTAGTAGTAGTAGTAGTAGCAACATTTGTATTATTATTATGTAGTAGTAGTAACATTTGTATTATTATTATTATTATTATGTAGTAACATTTGTATTATTATTATTATTATTATGTAGTAACATTTGTATTATTATTATTATTATTATGTAGTAACATTTGTATTATTATTATTATTATTATGTAGTTGTAGTAGCATTTGTATTATTATTATTATTATTATGTAGTAACATTTGTATTATTATTATTATTATTATGTAGTTGTAGTAGCATTTGTATTATCATTATTATTATTATGTAATAGTAGTAACATTTGTATTATTATTATTATTATTATTATTATTATGTAGTAACATTTGTGTTATTATTATTATTACTATTATCATTATTATTATTATGTAATAGTAGTAACATTTGTATTATTATTATTATTATGTAGTAACATTTGTGTTATTATTATTATTATTATGTAGTAGTAGTAGTAGTAACATTTGTATTATTATTATTATTATTATTATTATTATTATTATTATTATTATTATTATTATTATAAGTAGTTTGGCGTAAGAATGATACTTTTCTGCAAAAATGTTTATTTACTTTTAAGAATGTTTCACCTAAAAAGAAAGTTGAAAGTTAATTGAAATAAAAATTAAATAAAATAAGAATTGTTCATATTGTTCCACTTAGTTTCATATGAAATGTTGATAATAATAATAATAATACATATTACATATTATAATACATTTATATCTGTTGGAAGATATATCGTGGGAGTCGCCTAATCAACTATCACCGACTAGAAAAACAGGGGAAGCAATGCAACCATGAAATGTCTCGAGAAATATGCCGGAATGCACAAAGCACTTTACAATTTAAAAAAAAATGTACAATCCAAAATATATTTTTCAGTTAATAGAAAAATAATAAGTACGTGAAAATCCTATTTCTTTTTCTCAGGTTTGATCAAAAATGCTAATTGCTTGTTTGTTGCGTCAGGGGCGATTCCGTTTCTACATTCCTGTTTCGTGGCCATGTCCAGATGTTTTTACCATAATCGTATATGTTTTCGTTCAAGAGTTTATATACTTCCTAATTCCTTTGGAATTCTGAAGTAAATTCACTCTGTTTTTCAACTGTTTACAAAATCATAAAATTGCTTACTTGTTTACGCAGAAAAAAATTCATTTAAGTGATTTCATTTCGCCATGAAGATTTTTTTCCAATCGTTTAACCATGTTTTAGTTATATTATCCATTATTAACAACAAATTAATTTTAAGCATAAATGAAAATAGAAAAAAAATCATTATGTAATTATCATAAAATTGAAGTCACATCCGCAATTATAAAAGTTATGTCGGCACGAGAAATACACATACATATATGAAGTTTTCTTGTTGTTTTACTACTAGATTGTTAGATGGTTTTTGTACCCTTGAAAATGTATTGAAATCTGAGAGAGGTAAGTTTGCATAGGTCTTTGAAGAGTCGGATTATACGAAAATGGATCCGATTTGTCGGCCATTTTGAAATTGTCCACTGTTAAAGCTGACTTAAACAATGGCGATAGACGCAAGTAAATATGGGTCATAGCATCGAATGAACCCATTCAGCATCGGAAATCCAACAAACATAACTTGACCATTCAAAAGGAACTAAAATTTGGGAGATCTATTATATAGAAGATCTTAATATGAAACTCTGGCCCAGTTGAAGTTTAACTAAGGACACACACACTCATATATATATGAACAAATGATTAATAAAACATGTTAAAAAAATCTTCAAAAAGAATTAAAAACATATTTAATTTTAAAAAGGAAGCACAAGATAAGTGGATAGTCCTTAATCCGCGGAGTTTCGAAGAAATACTCTCCTTCTCATCAGAGGGCAGGAATTAGCAAAATGCGGGATCGGATTTTGCATGTAAAAGTATTTAATGAAAACACAAGTAAGTCACAGATCTTACTTGGTTAAAAAAAAGGGTGAGGTAAGGGGAATAGGAGGTAAAAGAAAAAAATGATAAAAAGATTTCACATGAATGGATAGTCCGGTGAAGGGTAAAAAATCCAAGAATGGTAAAATCCAAACACGGTCAAATTAAAAACTTCCAATCCAACAAGTAAGTTCCAAAGGAATCGGGTATATATATATATATATATATATATATATATATATATATATATATATATAAGCATATATCATAAAAGTATAGGGTGACACCCCCCACCAAAAAAAAAAAAAACAGGAACTTTTTAATAATTCAATAAAACCAAGAGTGCTTGAAGAAAAATCGTTTGTTATTAATAAATATTTTTATAATATATATAAAAATATAAATAATATATTTATTTTAATCGTAAAACCTTAAAGAATGCTAAGAAACAATGATGAAATTTTTTATTTAAAAAGAAAAGTCCTTCAGATTGCGTTCTCCTGTACTAATGGTTCTTAATAATCTGCTGTTGTAATTTCTCATCGAGTGCTGGAACATCCTGAATTCTTTGTTTTAACTCCTCCAGAATTTTTAATTGAGTCGTGTAAGCTTTACTCTTGAGATAGCTCAACAAGAAAAAGAATACAAACAGATAAATCTGGCGACTTTGGGAGGGCGCAAAGTAAAATTACTGAATCTTGAGATACTACAATTACCAAACAATTATATAATAATATACTTGTCTGGCGCACGCACAACGGTTCTTTCTCCCTCCCTCTCGTGCGTCATTTTCTTTGTTTATATCGTAAATAATAATAAAAATAATAAAATTAGTCACAGTTAGGCGCATATATCCTACTGAAAACAAATTATAAATATTAAATTGTACTGCTATTCAATTCCGAATATCATCGCATTTAAATTACTGCGCTAAAAAGACAAAGGCAAAGAAAATAAAAAAGATATTTTTATAGAGAAATTTCACCATCAATTCTATATTCCAACGTTTCTTAAATTACATATGCATACTCGGTAATTAGTTTTCCTTATATATATATATATATAATATATATATATATATAGTTTTGAATGAATAATAATTTTTTTTCTGATAAAGCAAAACGATATAAGTTTCTTCAGAAGAGATTTTATTAATCTTTAAAAACTGAAGCAAACTTTCACCCGTATCAGGGATTTATAAAGTGATTTTTATTCTTTTTATAAATCTTTTTTTCTAGAAAATGTAAAAAAAAAAAAATCTCCCTGGGTATATATTAATGTTGGAACAATTAATCAGAATCGGGAATCAGAAAAAGTCTGGTTGAATACGAAAAATTTCCTTTTTTTTTAATTTTCCTGTTGTTTTTCGCGATCTGTCGAACATTTCTTTTAGTTTAAGCTAGTAAATATATTATATTACCAAATAATTTTTCTCAGCCATTTTTCTCTAGCGCTTTCGATCAATGATCGTCACTAAAGTTAATTTTCTTAAAGAGGCCTTTTCTGTTTACTTTTGTGTTGATAATTTATTAATTTGTTTTATTTCGGTTTTTATTTATTTATTTGTTTTGATTTGGTCAGTTAGTTTGACTTAAGTTGTCCGTGAGAGAGAGAGAGAGAGAGAGAGAGAGAGAGAGAGAGGGGGGGAGAGACGAATTAGAAAAAGGTGAGGTAAAGTGAAGTCTATTTTTAATTATTTTTATTATATTGAGTTATATATATATAAATATATCGATGCTTAATATGTTAGTACCTCTGTTATAAGCTATGTTATTAATGTTAGGATGTATTTCTTTTATTAATATTGTGCCCGTAATTTTAATCTTTGTCTGCAATTATATATATGATTTCGTACAATAATCATTAATTAAATATGTACGTACATCTCCGTAAGACAAAACGGTTTCCAAAACTCATTCTCTAATAGAGTTTTAACAGAAATATGTATGCACATATGTAGCAATAACGTGTGAATGAATAAATATACTATATATATATATATATATATATATATATATATATATATATATATATATATATATATATATATAATTAGTACAATTGCAGTGGATCACACTTTTCAAATCTTTTGAATGAAAAAAAAAAATAAATAAAAAATGCTGAATTCCTTTTGAACTGTATTATTCTATGTGTTTTTATTTTGTGAGTTGCTGATGATTTGTTGGGACTTTTAAAAGCCTTTCAAAAGGCAGATCCACTGCATTCAATGGTTTGTCTCTGAATTTTCTTGATGAATTATTTGTTATAATTCGAAATATTGAATTTGTCTTAATAAATAAATACATTTATTTATATAAAAAATTGTCTGCACTTGTTTTTGTCTTAAAACCG
Source organism: Euprymna scolopes (assembly GCF_053919585.1). Classification (NCBI taxonomy): domain Eukaryota; kingdom Metazoa; phylum Mollusca; class Cephalopoda; order Sepiida; family Sepiolidae; genus Euprymna; species Euprymna scolopes. The sequence continues at coordinate 72,357,544 of NC_136519.1, forward strand.
TTAAAGTTTGAAGTGTTTATTCAATATACCAACAGTACTTAAAACGGTGGATTCGTGTATATATATATATATATATATATATATATATATATATATGAGAGAGAGAGAGAGACAGATTTATTACGTGGAAGAATAATGCTTTCTGCAGAATTAAAATAAAACAACGACTAATGTACATTGTTTTGATAAAGATAATTAAATCCAGTTAAATATTTTTGTGTGTTTTTCGGCTAAGAAATACTGTAATCCATTAGGACTAGTAATAATTAAAATATTTACGAACAGGTTAATTAATAGTATATATCTATTTTTATGTAATTTTACTATTATTCACAGACCAATATATGTACCAGTATATATATATATATATGTTTGTTTAGAGGTACAGAATTTGTATATGGTTTTAAATAAAATACTAGGCGGAAGTTTCTCGAGAGCTCTTTCGGCTATCATCTCTTCAGGAGTAAATCGATAGCAATCTAAATAATATTGTAACGAAAATAAAGAGTTCTATTGGGGAAATTTATTTAATGTGCCAACGTACGGGGGACATTAATTAAATTTATTTACGTTTAAAAAACGATTAAAAATGTTGGCACAACGAGGGAGAAAAAAAAAGAAAAGCGGGAGAAAAAATTCAAAGTTCCCCAAAGAGAAACAATGCGTTTGATGTTTCTTTTTGCCGGCACAAAGAAGGTTGACGCACCGCGATAGAGACGGCCTCCAAAATCTTTAAATGGTTTTTGGAGTCCGCTCTATGTAGCACCTCGAACCAATCTATTTTATATCTATCGGCACAGCACGGGTTGTCAACCAAATGCTGGCCAATAGCAGAGTCCAAGGCTGCAGAAGGAGGGAGACCACCGAACCCCATCCTCCCTTGTCTGATCTTCGATGGAACATGCTGGTTTATACGAGTCAAAAGGTGCAAGGATGTTTACCCAACATAACCAGCATCGCACTGGCATTTAAACTGATATACAATATTACTATTTTGGATGTAAGGCAAACTATCCTTGCGAAAGGACGGAAAAGCAGGTCTCGTAGTATATACCACACGCAAGGTCACCGAATTGAAGCATTCGTAAATACTTCTTCGAATCTGTTTTGAAATTATATTACTCCCCTCTCCTATCCACGGTAATTTCGAATAAACCGGTCATTTCAAGGATCCAAACTTTTTAGGGGGGGATTTATACATATATATATATATATATATAATGTAGGCAAATTTTGTCATATTTTATTGGTTTGAAGGTGTAGATTTTTTTTTTACTAATTGTCAATAAATTTAAGCATAAAATAATGTTATAATCTTCAAAAAGCCTCTCCAGTATATAATAATACTTATATACTGTGAAATTTACTTTATGTATGAAACTCACATTAAAGGGATCATCCATTATCCAGATTTTATAATTGCCATTTTTTTTTACAGTGATAAACTATTTCAGTCATAGTCATTTGTTTTCCTAGTTTTACATATGAATGAGAAAATACTTTCCCCCAAACATCTGGCCTTGATAGAAGGGAGACTAAAACTTGCTGCTATGGTTTCAAATGATCTGAAAAAATAACAAAGTGAGACTTGACTCCTAATATTTCTCATATATTATATCTTCCCTCTTTGGTTTTAGTATATGAAGTAAATTTCGAAGTGTATAAGGATACTTTGATACTGGAGATATTCATAATCCTACCCTATTTCCAAAAGAGTATATATGAATGTGTACATATTATGTATGCGTTTATGTATATGTATGCGTATATATGTGTACATATGTATGCGTATATATGTGTACATATGTATGTGTATATATGTATGTGCATATGTGTGTGTATATATGTATGTG
>NC_136519.1:72364396-72419396 GCF_053919585.1 Euprymna scolopes
AACACATGTATGGCGTAAAAATGGCACCGCCTATAACAAAAAGAATACTATTCCTACGGTAAAGTTTGGCGGTGGTTGGATTATAGTATGGGGGTGTTTTTCATCCAAAGGTATTCGTGAACTAGAAATCACCAATGGTAGAATGAATAGACGTATGTACGGGGATATTTAGGAGAAAAACCTCCAGAAATCTGCTGATGTTTTGGGACATAATAGCAATTTCGTGTTTCAGCAGGACAATGATTCCAAGCGTACTGCCAAACTAACCAAAGAAAGCTTAGAAATAACGGAATTGACGTTCTTATTTGATCCAGTCAGTCTCCAGACGTCAACCCAATTGAAAATTATTGGAAAATATTGAAAGATCAATATTCACAAGAGGAACCCACAAAATATTCAACAACTAGAACAATTCTGCAAAGAAGAATGGCGCAAAATACCTGCATATCTTTGCAAAAAACATGTGTGCAATTATAGAAAGCGATTGGAAGCTGTAGAACGCAATAACAGCTATGCAACCAAATATTAAATCAATGTATCCAAACTTTTGCGTTAGTTGATTTATATTTTTCCTTTAATATAAACTTTCTAAACTATAATTTTGTAATTAGTACCCCAAATATTAGTTGTATAGTAATAGGAATATACTTACCGAATTTTAGGTAAAATCTTGGACCCTAATTAAAGTTATGAAGAAAAATGTAATGTATCCAATACTTTTGCGTGGCACTGTATATACACTCATGAGCAAAAAAAAAAAAAAAAAAAATGGGCCAAGAGTGAAAGAAGGAAGAAATCGATTTTTCAATATTTTTCCGTTAATTTTTGTTAATTTTAACTGAATATTTCTATTTTACAGATTATTATTTTTACAGCATATAATAATAAGTAAAAAAATTGATCCTAAAAATGGGAAGACCGCATCTTGGCGAGGATATAAAAAACCGAATTGCTGGATTAAGGCAGTCCAAAATGACTTGCAAGCAGATTTTTGATATTTTAAGAAAAGAAAATGTGAAAACATCTCTTTCTGCAGTGAAGCAAATTGGTCAAAGGCTTGAAGTCGAACGCTTGGTAAAAGGGAAATCTGGATCTGGTCGCCCTAGAGCATCCACTTTGAAGGACGGTCGCAGGCTTAAATAAACTGTTTTGAAGGATCGAAAGAATTCAGAACAGGAGCTGAAATTCTCTTTCTAGATATTAAATATCTAGACGAATGAAAGAAATGGGATTTTCCTCTAAAAGGTGTGCAATGAAGCCTATTTTATCTAAGAACATCGATGATAAAATTTTTCTCATGTTATGGCAAGAAAGATACAGACTGGTTCAGGAATGTTTTCTGGTTAGATGAATTAAGATTTTTTTCTTGTTAGTGATGCCCCAATGCTCCCGAACGGTGCAATCGAAGAACTGGAGAAAGATTTTCGCCAAGTCGCATAAAAACAACAGTTAAACATGGGGATGGAGGGATAATGGTATGGGGAACTTTTACTGCAACAGGAGTTGGGGAATATATTAGATGTGAGAAGTCACTCAATGCAAAGGAATACATTCGAATATTAGAAACAGGTCTGTTACTAAGTATCAAGAAGCTGGGAATATCCCAGAACCTTATTTTTCAACATGATAATGCACCTGCACACACTGCTAAACTCAAAGAAAAACAGCTTTCTGATAACTCAATTGATGTGATACTTTGGTCAGGTCAAAGCCCCGATTTAAACCCAACCGAGAATATTTGGTTCATAATATCTCGTGCATTGGCCGGAAGAAATTTTCGAACAATGATAAATTGTAGGAAGCTGTACAAAGCGAATGGAATAGCATCTCCTCTTCACAGTGTTCCACTTTAGTTGAGAGCATGTTTAAAGAATTGATCTTTTAAAGAAATCAAAAGGGAATGCGATTCCAACCTAAGCATTTATTAAAGTAAATGTCTTGTTCAGTGTTAGTAACCTCGTTTAAGTTCCCTTGTTCAAGTGTTCTTTGTATATAGGTTTTAGTGCAACAAAATGTATAAAATTTGTTTGGTCACGAGTGCATATATATATATATATACATATATATATATATATATATATATATATATATATATATATAATTATCCTTTATCCGGCTTTTATTCTTTACATGTCGCTATGTCTCCCTCAATTCATCTTTTATTCCCGTTTTCTACACCTCCTCACTGTCTCTTACGCGCGTGCGAGCACACACACACACACACACACACACACACACACACTTTTTCTCTCTCTTTCTCTCTCTCTCTCCCGCCTCTCTAGGACAATTATGAATTAATGAATGATTCTGCAGGAGGTTACTTTATGTACTTTCTAATGATAGATTTATAAAAAAAAATTTTTTATATAGTTATAAATGTTAAAAAAACTTCCAATTATCTATATAAATATATATATATATTTAGTTATGAATAAATATATATATATATATATATATATATATTTAGTTATGAATGAATATATATATATATTTAGTTATGAAAAAAAAAATATATATATATATATGGCAATTTAGCTACACAATATATTCTGCGTTTCATCCTCGTAAGAATTCGTATATATATATATATATATATATATATATATAATGAGAGTAATATATATATAATGAGAGTAATATATATATATATATATAATGAGAGTAATATATATATATATAATGAGAGTAATATATATATATAATGAGAGTAATATATATATATATAATGAGAGTAATATATATATATATATATAATGAGAGTAATATATATATATAATGAGAGTAATATATATATATAATGAGAGTAATATATATATATATAAGGAGAGTAATATATATATATATAATGAGAGTAATATATATATATATATATATAATGAGATTAATATATATATATATAATGAGAGTAATATATATATATATAATGAGAGTAATATATATATATAATGAGAGTAATATATATATATAATGAGAGTAATATATATATATATAATGAGAGTAATATATATATATATATAATGAGAGTAATATATATATATAATGAGAGTAATATATATATATATATAATGAGAGTAATATATATATGTATAATGAGAGTAATATATATATAATGAGAGTAATATATATACAATGAGAGTAATATATATATAATGAGAGTAATATATATATAATGAGAGTAATATATATATATTATGAGAGTAATATATATATATAATGAGAGTAATATATATATATATAATGAGAGTAATATATATATATAATGAGAGCAATATATATATATAATGAGAGCAATATATATATATAATGAGAGCAATATATATATATATATAATGAGAGTAATATATATAATGAAAGTAATATATACATAATGAGAGTATATATATATATGAGAATATATATATATATATAATGAGAATATATATATATATTTTTAATGAGAATACATATATATAATGAGAATATATATATATATAATGAGAATATATATATATATAATGAGAATATATATATATATATAATGAGAATATATATATATATAATGAGAATATATATATATATAATGAGAATATATATATATAATGAGAATATATATATATAATGACAATATATATATATATATAATGAAAATATATATATATATATAATGAGAATATATATATATATATATATATATATATAATGAGAATATATATATATAATGAGAATATATATATATAATGAGAATATATATATATATAATGAGAATATATATATATATAATGAGAATATATATATATATAATGAGAATATATATATATATATAATGAGAATATATATATATATAATGAGAATATATATATATATATATATATATAATGAGAATATATATATATATAATGAGAATATATATATATATATATAATGAGAATAACATATATATAATGAGAATAACATATATATAATGAGAATAACATATATATATATATAATGAGAATAATATATATATATAATGAGAATAACATTTATATATATTATGAGAATAATATATATATATATATATAATGAGAATAACATTTATATATATTATGAGAATAATATATATATATAATGAGAATAATATATATATAATGAGAATAATATATATATAATGAGAATAACATATATATAATGAGAATAACATATATATAATGAGAATAACATATATATAATGAGAATAACATATATATATATAATGAGAATAATATATATATATATAATGAGAATAACATTTATATATATTATGAGAATAATATATATATATAATGAGAATAATATATATATATAATGAGAATAATATATATATAATAGGAATAATATATATATATAATAGGAATAATATATATATAATGAGAATAATATATATATAATGAGAATAATATATATATATATAATGAGAATAATATATATATAATGAGAATAATATATATATAATGAGAATAACATATATATAATGAGAATAACATATATATAATGAGAATAACATATATATAATGAGAATAACATATATATATATAATGAGAATAATATATATATATATAATGAGAATAACATTTATATATATTATGAGAATAATATATATATATAATGAGAATAATATATATATATAATGAGAATAATATATATATAATAGGAATAATATATATATATAATAGGAATAATATATATATAATGAGAATAATATATATATAATGAGAATAATATATATATATATAATGAGAATAATATATATATATATAATGAGAATAATATATATATAATGAGAATAATATATATATAATGAGAATAATATATATATATATAATGAGAATAATATATATATATATATAATGAGAATAACATTTATATATATTATGAGAATAATATATATATTATGAGAATAATATATATATAATGAGAATAATATATATATAATGAGAATAATATATATATAATGAGAATAATATATATAATGAGAATAATATATATATAATGAGAATAATGTATATATAATGAGAATAATATATATATAATGAGAATAATATATATATATATTTGATGAGAATAATGGTAATAGTATTCCGACGAAATGGAGAAATAAAAAGGAACAAACCGAATTATGTATTCATCAACGTTTCGTCTTTATCTCGGGACTTCCTTTTGATGAATGGGATTATAAAACTAAAAAAAACAGTAGTACAAATACTTGAAAGTTTTTCATGTGCAAACTTAGACGATGTTCTATTTCAGAAACGGAAAAAACATGTCTGTTAAACTTCAAATGTTTAAACAGAAATGAAATGAGTGTTTTTTTTGTTTTGTAATTTATTGATTGAGATTATATGTATTAATTATTTTGGAAGGTTTTTCTATAGTGTGAGATAGTTAACCTGTGTCTACAGTTAAATTATGTTCTTTAATAAAAGTTTACTCATTAATGGCGCTACATTATAGAAACCTGCACGCTGTTTAATTGTGGTTGAATTTGCGATAAGCGCATATAAATAAACCGCGCCGGAGACTACTTGAATCAGCGCTATATTAGAATTTTAACAGATGTGTTTTTTTTTATCGCCAGAAAGTATATTACCTACGTTCAAATCTTTTAAAAACATATTAACGACTATATGACGTCATTAAAAATTCCCTCTCTTTAACAACGCAAACTCTCCTCTTTCTTTGAATTTCTAACGGCTTTTTCCTTTTCTTAATCTCATTCATCGAGAGGAGGTCTCGAAATAAAGACGAAACGTTGATGAATACTTAACTCGGTTTACTCCTTTTTTATCTCTCTCTCTATCTCTCTCTTTCGTTCTATAAATATACAGTATCTATCTATCTATCTATCTATCTATCTATATATATATATATATATATAGTAATTTATAAAATATATATGGCGATTAAGCTACACTGAATATTCTGCGTTTCATCCACTATAGGATTCGTCAGGCTTATGCGAATCCTATAGTGGATGAAACGCAGAATATTCAGTGTAGCTTAATCGCCATATATATTTTATAAATTACTATCTAGCTCTACCTACGTATTGAGCACTTTTGAAGTAAATACTTAAAGTTTACGCATAAATCTATACTTTCGTATATTAAATTCATGTGAGTAAATGAAGTAGTTATATATATATATATATATATATATATATATATATATATGCATGTAAATGATCACATTATGAGATATTTTATTTTAAATTTTGTTTCATGCAAAAAATGTAAAAATAGATTCAATCCGTCAACAAGCTTATGAATGTCTCTCTTAAAGTTTTGATATGAAATATGAATCTAACTCGTGTTCAATCTCTTCTCGTGGTGTTAACAAAGGCATCTAAATGTTTTTTTTATTCCTCAAAATAAGTGATAATCAGAGGGATCTACATCAGGAGAATATGCAGGATGGGGAAGGATTTCGCTATCAAATTCTTCTAGGAGATTTTTGGTCAGTAGTGTTGTGTGAGGACGAGGATTATCATGGTGGTTGATGACTCTTTTTCTGTTTACTAAAGAAGGTTGTTTAGGGGTCAACATGGGCGAGAATATTGCACGAAAAATGTGAATTTAAATAATATGAAAGAAAAGGTTATAAATTAATCATTGTGATATGTTTAAATAAAAACAACATGCATTAAAGTAATACATTGGGTTTAAATACTCCTTCTACAAAATTTGCACAGACCTGATTCTTGCCATCCATGAAGGCAAAATTAGACATAATGGCAGTATTTCTGTGCGGGAAAAATATATTTTATCCACAAGAGATACATCTATATATAGTAGTGATGGGACGATTCCAATATTTTCCCGATTCCGATAAATTACCTATTCCGTACTAAATTCCCGATTCCGATACAATTGCTGATTCCGATTCCAATTCTTTATAAACCTCTAAATATTTAACTATAAAAGTGTTATTTTGTCCCGATTACTGTAAAATCACACCTTAAATAACGTGAAAACACACTTGTAAGGGGTGGTCTAGAGATTTTAGTCTTACTGTAAGTTTAAATCAATAAACATCTATTATTTTATTATTACTTCAATCAGTGGAAGATGTTTTTCAAACCAAAATCAAATAAAAAATGATAATTTAAGGAATCGGTTTTGGCAACGGAAAATGGGCTCAAAATTTTCCGATACCGATACCCCAAAAAGCTCTAATTTTTCCGAGACCGATTCGATACTGATTCCGATTAATCGTCCCAACACTAATAGATAGGAATAAAAATATAAAAATTGCCATAGTTTAGAATGACGTTTACTTTTATATTCGATGACAGAATAGATTACCTGTTGTACACTACACTTTGTTATTAGCACAAATTGAAAAAAAAACATCGTTTGCAATTCGCGGTGGTAAGAGCATAGAAGACGTGCGGCCTAGGCGATAACTAACGGTAGAATACACTGACGCTGTAACACAATCACAGTGTACTGAAAACTTCCTTACTTCTATTAATTGTGGTGGAAGAATGTCGACCATAGAAATTTAAAATACGATGTGCCTTAAATATATTTTCAGACTTTTTGTATGGGAACTTAACTTCAAAGGAGACTAAAGTTTACTGTGTGTACTATCAAAGTAATCTCCTTCGGCTGCAATGCACTTGCTTTACCGTCCCAACAACTTCTGGAAGGCCCCTGGAAGTTCTCTTATATTGGCGTATCAATGACCCTTATTACAGCCATTTTCATCTTGTCAATTGTCTCCCAATGATAGCCTCTAAGGTTTTCTTTGAGCTTGGTAAATAATCAAAAGTCACAGGGAACAAGGTCTGTACTATAGGGAGGGCGAGGAACTGTCATGATGCCCATCTTGGTCATTGTCTGTGAAAAGATTGAAGTTGTGTGTACGTGTGCATTCACGCAAATCTTCCGCAAATCTTCCGCATCTTCAGTTCCTCGCAATTGTGTGTACAGTTCTCACACTGACATTAAACTGTGCACTTATTGTCTCTATAGACACATGACAGTCCTTATCCATGAAATTCTTTATTTGGCCAATCAACTCTGATGTTCTAACTTCCTTACTCCTCCCGCATCTCTCATTATCCCTCCCAGACTCTCTGCCTCCTTGAATTTCTTATATCACTTAAAAACTGATGCTCGATTCATGGAAAATGTCCAAAAGCAGATTGAATTATTCCATATGTTTCTGTGGCATTTTTTTCCAAGTTTAAAACAGAATTTTATTGTACATCATTCTAATTAAGTGTCCTCGCGTCCAGATTGCATTTTTTGAAATTCACCAGTTGTGACAATCAGGCTTTAGTAGGGGGTATTCCAATTCTTGCTGTATCTGTTAATTTGAACCTGAAGTCACAAAAATTGGTCAATCATTTTGTAAAATAAATAGTAATAACATACTGAATTTTCAAAGGTCGACAACAATTTTAAGTGCCGGTACAAAGAAGTCTGGAAACTTCTGTAAAGCACCACGTATTAAATAAAACCGCCGCTTGACCAACATTCATGTGTCGAATGTGGCGTCATCAGCTATCTTTTAAAACTTTCTCTTATTTTCCATCACATTTTTTTTCAATTGCATGTCTCACTTGGATATGAATCGACGAAGGGTCGAGAGTATCACTAGGCATATTCATTTCTTTTTATTTTGACACACATTATTTGAAATATTAAAAACATATATAAAGATTACAACGTGAGTATTTAACAATGTTGTTTTAATGAGCAAATTTATATATAAAAAGTAGTAGCATGTGTGTGTGTGTGTGTGTGTGTGTGTGTGTGTGTGTGTGTGTGTGTGTGTGTGTGTGTGTGTGACTGACTGACAGCTCAAACCACTGGATCGATCATGACCAGACCTGGCATGATGAGAATCCCCCACCTAGGGATGGTGCACGCCATTTTTCAAGGTTAATGTCAAAGTCAATGTCATAGCCTATGTATATATACTCTCCTACATCCCACGCCACTGGGCCGATCATGACCAAAGATGGCATGATGATGGTCCCTCACCAATGGATGGTACACACTATTTATCAAGGCTAAGGTCAAATGTTAAGGTCGGGACTGCTAGTGTTACATAAATATGCAACATATATACATTTATCTATCTATCTAACTACTTGCCTAATACAAGAAATAAAAGTTACCTAAAACTTTTTATATCATCAATCAATTAATCAATAAGGAGAGAAGAGGCTAAAAAGGGAGAAGCTTTTTAAGCCATGGCATTTCAAAGCTAAATATCATTTCATTTCATTTCTAACTTTATTATATTTCAGTATGTTTAGATATGTGTATCTATCTAGGGGCGTTTTGGGGATCTGTGTACCCATTTATATCTATCCACACACACACACACACACACACACACACACACACACACACACACACACACACACACACACACACACACACACACATATATATATTTTACCATCCAAATGAATGCGTCGACGATGATACTTACGACTTTTAGAAGGCGAACCATTAAAAGATACATCTTCCTTACCTAAAAAAAAAATGTTAGTTTTATTTTTGGTGTCTTTAAAAAAACACCCAATATGTTTGCTAATGAGGAGACTTTGTTTCAAAAAACTATATGATAAAATTATTGTCCACGACTCAATAAAATCATCGTTTCCGAAACGATCGTACAATTTATTGATTTGTTTATTCTTCCTTATGAAACCGATTTTTAATGCTTAATTTCAATTTTTACTTTTTAATTATAAATTATCAATCATCTTACTCAATATTAAAATAGCTCTAGGATATATATGCCTATTGAGCTTATTATGTCTATATTACAACGAGCACTGTTTTCTTTTATTTTAATTGTATTAATTTATTAATACATTAAAATATACTCTGCTCTTCAGACTGTTGTTCTAATCCCCTTAATATATATATATATATATATATTATGTGTGTGTGTGTATGCTTCGTAACTCTTCGATTTCTTTAGTTAAATAACTAGGAGCCTCTACTTTTGGAACGACCCTGACCCTCGTACATATATATATATATATATATATATATATATATATATATATAGTGGGTGTGTGTGTATTAAGGTATGTCTTACTTTGCAGTTTGCTTACTTTAATTCAGTGGTTCCCAACCATTACATGACGGCACACTTACCACAAAATTGTTTTCTACTCATAGACTCTTTTTGCAATAAGATAATAAAAAAAAAAACAAAGAATTTTTTTATTCAGTGAATAAAGCAGATCCTGTATTCAATATCTGGTTTAGAATAATAATAGTGAATGTCAGTGGGATAGTTGTGCCTGGTGTTTCTTAACTAATTCTGCAATATGTGGGCGACTGGCGCGTACAACATTTAAAAACATAAAACAGATAACTCTTAATATTTATCAAAACATTTATAGTTAGAACGGCGTATGTCTTACCTTTTCTACCTCTGCTGCAAATAGTTTAGTAATTGTTGAAGGATACACCATTTTCAAACCGGAAACAAAATACGGCTTAATAACCACTCTAGTAATTAAATTTTAGCATATTATTACGATGACGCATGGCTTTCTTTTGTCTACATCTGTCACACGTATTTGAGTACATCTTGATCGATAAAAAAAAAAATTCATATGAGCACGTTATTTATTTATTTTTACTATTGAAGTCGTTCAATATTTCCAAGATGGCGGATGTCTTCTTTTGTAAACGTTTGTCACATTTATTTGAAATAGATATTGATTGACGCAGACTTAATTTCTAACGTAAATCCGTTTTGTTGGTTTTACTGAACGCACCTTCAAGTACACTCGTCAAAGGCAACGCCATCAAACCAGACATTGTCACATGTAATAGACATAACAGATTGTTTGGATTTTCCAGACTCATAATAAACTTACGAGGTGTTTTCAATAAGTTTCTTCATACTTTCTTCATACATGCATTTAAAATTGTCGTAGACGCTTGAAAATTCAGTATGATATTGCTATGCGGCTTATGAGATGACTGGTTAATATCGTGACTTTTCGGGGAAACTTTATAGGCTGGCGTTATGTTCCATCTGCCTGCTTCCCTCCGGACTACAACTTGGATGTATTCAAGTCCAATGTTAACAAATTCCTAATGAACCGCCCCCTTAATTAAACACTTCATCAAATCTCCACACTAACGTAATGTACTTGCAATAACCCTTATCCCTGAGTGGCTTCCGGGCCTTGATAAGTGGTGATCACTGTGTAAAAAAAAAAAAAAAAAAAAAAAAAAAAAGCTGTGAGGAGAGTCATTGATACGCCCACACAAGAGGACTTCTCTGGGGCCTCCCAGTAGTTGTTGGAACAAGTGCATTGCAGCCGGAAGAGATTACTTCGAAGGGGACTAGAGTTTCATGTGTTTACTATAGAGAAAAGTAACCATATGGAAAAGTCTGGAAACTTATTGAAGGCACATCATACTTAATGAACTATAACGATATGTGTGTCCCGGAAAACACCTGGTAGCCTTACTGGCAAATTCTTTCAGGTGACAGTATTTTAAGATTAAAAAGAGAAAAAGTAAACCTTAAAATTAATTAAATATATTAAGACATACAGATCTAATTATCTTGTCTGATTATCGATAGCTTATAACAATATTAAGTCCTTATGTCGTCTCGGCGGATAAACGTATATTATAGCACGACTTTATTACCGATAATAGCAAAGATTTTTGAATTTGATGAACTTTTACGATTTTTACTGCTTTTATTTTTTTTGTTGTTGTCTTAGTGTAACTTTACCCAGCACGTTGTAGCCTCAGTTGCAAAGTAGACAAAGATTAAGAAAAGAATTTCTACGCGCCTTTTTCCGTCGTAACAACGACATTTATTTTCCCATTCTCCCGCCACGCGTGACTTCTCATTACGGCATGTCTCTAGCGTGATCTACGTCTTTAACATGATCTCAAACGTTATTGATATCTCCCTTTTATAGTTGTTTTTTTTTTTTACCGGTGACGTCATTTCGCATGCATATTCATACATTTCCGTCCGCGCGCTGTTACATTTGTTGTGAATTATCTCGAAATGTTGGTTTTCACTTTCAAATTTTTCATTCTCATATGAATAAAACGGGTCACATGAATTGATAAGTTAAAAAAAAAACATCACAGGGAAAACATCTATTTTTTGGTTAGTTTGTTTTATCAAAATAGTATGAATCGTTATAAGCATATATATATATATATATATATATATACATTATACATGATGATTGCAACGTCTTGTCGGACGAGTGCCACGCCCTCAGACACATGAGCCCAAAAATGACTTCCATCGCCACAGGATCATTTTAATAGACAAATGCCTGAGGGAGTATCTATACAAAGATGATGTTACAGAGTCTTAGCTTTGTACGACAGCTAAGTCTCTCTCTCGGTTCAAAATGTTGAGATCCAGCAACAAGCAAGAGCAAGATAGCTAGCAACAAGTTAAACTACAGACCAGCTTAATGCGGGTACTGGTCTCCCGCTTTGTTTTGTTTTAAATCAGAGATTTGCTTCTCCTAGAAAAGTTGCCTTCACCACGGCTTACAGGATCCCTCTCCACCCCAACACACGCATACATATACACAAACACACATGGTGCTAGTTGGCCGCTGACCCCGAAAAAGGGTTCATTCGCCATTTGGAAGGTCTTGTTTTTAATCCTTCAGGGAGACTAGCCACCCTCCTCACCAAACAAGTCTGGTGGAGGAACCAGTTTAGTCGCCGGTGACCCGACCATGAGGCAGGTAGTACTGGGTTACATAGTACCAGTAGCATATGACATGAACTGACATGCAAATATATGCAAATATATATATATGTATATTATACATAAATATATATATATATATATATTTATGTGCAGATATAAAAATATATCTACTTATGTATATGTATCTATATATATGTGTGTACATATGTAAATGTACGTAGGCATATATATATATATATATATATATATATATATATATATATATATATATATATATATATATATATATATCAGTAATGGGACAATTCCAATATTTTTTCCGATTCCGATACAATTATCGATTCTGATTCCATTTCCTTATAAATCTTTAAATAGTTAACAATTACAATAGAAAAATGCGAGCATGAAAAGTAATATGGTTAAGTTTAAACATGGAAAAGTAAAAGAACTAGTTGTTAAAGCTTGAAAAGAAAAGGACAAGTTATTCTAGTAAAAAATATAATAAAATTATAACTTAAAATATTACCGCATTAAGAATTGATTATATAATGTTATCAATTGAATTTTCAAAAAATTCCAAAGTCTAGCGGTTCTGGAGAAGAAACTACTGGAGTAGTGTAGGATTTCACATGTGAAAAGGTGAGATTTTGCTGCTTGTCGGGTTTGTCGGGTGTATTTACGTCGAGGGGGATACAAGAGCTTGCAGTTCGTCGGAGCATTCACTGTTAAAGTACTTGTAGAACAGACAGAGGGATGCTACATTTTGTCGATGGGACAGAGGCTGAAGCTTAAATGACAGTTCAGAACCTATTAGGTTGGCGACTCCTTTAAACCTTGTCTGGGAGTGAGAGACTAGTAGCAGATGCACCATACATGGGCAAATGGAGGCCTTATAGAGGTACAGGATACTTTCGGGCGTTAGTAGCTTTCTAGCATGGTAGAGAGAACCTACCTTATTCGCAGCAGTCCTGGCAATGCTCTCAATGTAATTGTTCCACTTCATGTTTCCTGTGAACGTTAGGCCGAGGAGTTTAAGAGATATACTTTCAGATAAAGAGTCTTTGGTCATTGCAATTGGTGGTACAGAAGGTTTCTTGTAGTTATTGAAGGAAACAAGTTTAGTCTTGGCAGCATTGAATGTGATCATCCATTTTTGTCCCCATTCCACTACAGATGAGAGGTCATCCTCTAGTGTTTCTGTCATTTCTTTAGATATGTGTTCATTTGTTTTCCCGCCGCAAAAAAAGTAACTAGCCATCTCTTTCTTCATTGTACCACGTGCTCAAGATCAGAGGAGTGAGAATCAGAAAGAACGTGGTGGTTTCCGACATTTGATGCGTTGCCATAGATGGTAGTATCGTCAGCATATACGCCTACAAATGATCTTATGATGTGATTTGGGAGATTATTGATGTAGATCAGGAAGAGAGTTGAGCCCAGGATGGACCTCTAAGGGACTACGTATGTATACATATATATATATATATATATATATATATATATATATATATGTATGTATATATACAAATGCCTAAGTATATATACGTTTCTTAACATATATGTATATATACATAGCATAAGTATATATATGTTTATATACATATGCATAAGTATATATATGTATATATACATATGCAGAAGTGTATATATGTATATATGCATATGCAAAAGTATATATATGTATATATACATATCCATAAGTATATATATATGTATATATACATATCCATAAGTATATATATATGTATATATACATATCCATAAGTATATATATATGTATATATACATATCCATAAGTATATATATATGTATATATACATATCCATAAGTATATATATATGTATATATACATATCCATAAGTATATATATATGTATATATATACATATATATATGCATATCCATAAGTATATATATATATGTATATATATGCATATCCATAAGTATATATATATATGTATATATACATGCATATGCATAAGTATATATACGTATATATACACATACATAATCATATATACGTATGCATATATATATATGTATATATGCATATGCATATATACGTATGTATACATATGCATATGCATATATACGTATGTATACATATGCATATGCATATATACGTATGTATACATATGCATATGCATATATACGTATGTATACATATGCATATGCATATATACGTATGTATACATATGCATATATACGTATGTATACATATGCATATATACGTATGTATACATATGCATATATACGTATGTATACATATGCATATGCATATATACGTATGTATACATATGCATATGCATATATACATATGCATACATATATATGTATATATACATATGCATATGCATATATAAGTATGTATACATATGCATATGCATATATAAGTATGTATACATATGCATAATCATATATACGTATGTATACATATGCATAATCATATATACGTATGCATACATATTCATAATCATATATACGTATATATACATATATACGTATATATACACATGCATAATCATATATACGTATGCATACATATATACGTTTCATTCAAACACTAAGGTGTTTAAATATATATATGAAGTGCTAGTTTTACTCATTTAGACGTGGCTTAAAGCTTCATCGCTCATTCATTTTGCGACTAAATTTCAAACAATTTTTTATAGTTCATAGGTCACCTTTTCAGCTATACTTTGCAATTTTCGTTCAGTAAAACAGAATTTAGAATAAAATTACTGTGTTAAAAAATTCTCAGAATTTGTAAGGAACGGTGAGAGTTTTTTTTTTTTTTTTTTTGATTGGCTGTTAGTTTCCATAGCAACCAAATCTGTTACACTACCCCCGAATTGGCTGGGAGCGGCGGAGATGGTGACATAACATGATATAAAGAAAACTGTCGCTAAAAATTCACCGCTGTCCCGATCTGTCGCAAAGCTGTACTGTCGCTAATAAGTCACAGGTAACAAGTGAAAGTGAATTTTTTTTTCAAATGCAATGCCTGGAAAAATTCTGGATTACATAGAAAACTGCGAGCATGAAAAGTAATATGGTTAAGATTTAAACATGGAGAAGTAAAAAGATTAGTTGTTAAAATTAAAAAAAAAGATATTCCAGTAAAAATATAATAAATTTATAGCATAAAATGTTGCAATATTTATTAAGAATTGATTATATACTGTTAATTGCATATTTTAAAAAAATCTGAAGGCTGCAATATTTTAAGTTATAAATTTATTCTATTTTTTACTGGAAAATCTTGTCTTTTTCTTTTCTAGTTTAAACAACTAGTCTTTTTACTTTTCCATGTTTTAATCCTAACCATATTACTTTTTATGCTCACATTTTTCTATGTAATATGTGTGTGTGTGTGTGTTATCCAAACATGTCTGGTTAATATGTTTTTTTTTTGCATTTAATACGGGTACTAATATATTAAACATGTGTAACATTTAAAAAACTACGATTACAATAAATTAAAATAGGCTCGATCACGCTCCTTCTTTATCCTTCTCTCCCTGCCAGACAACATAGAAAAAAAAGGAAAAATTATATATAAATAAAAAAAAAAAAAAAAAACGAACAAAGTTTCTTAAAAAAAAAATACAACTCCTTATGACGATATCGAAAGCGCTCTAGAAAGAAATCGCTGTCTCAAGATCACTCGGTTCTGTAGGACATAATTTACCGGTAAATACCAAAATAATTGCTCGTCAAACAGAGAATTGCCAGAAAGATTAAAGACAATGAAAAAATCTATTGTATTTTACCAAATAAGATTGGATATATATATATATATATATATATATATATATATATATAAAAGTGAGAATTTATATGTGTGTGAGTACTCTTCTCAACCTATGTACTCATCAAACTTTTGATCTACAGACTTGAAATTTCGTATATAGAATATTTAGACACGTGGAAAACTTTTTAATCCGTATTCATCCGGAAAAAAGGCTGCCAAGAGGTCAGAATTAAAAAATTGATATGCGATAGTCATCGAATTTTTTATTGTCCGCTAACTGTTTGATGACAGATTACTTGTGTTATGAACAGGTATTTTGGAAACATCTTTTGAGGAACGTGTCAAGCTGGTCCAATAGTTATCGTACTTGACTTACTGTCTTTTAGGCTTCAATTTGGAGTATTTTTTACCCACAAGAAGCGAACTGTTTAGAAAAAAAAACAATACTCGCACGCATATGTCTCAGTTTATGTATGAATTAAAATATAATATTTATGCATATTTTACGACTGGGTAACGCTAGTCGGCTTGCGTTAATTTTCATTTCGAATCGGAATGTTTTCAAAGTCGGCGTTGTTTTTTTACCTTTACATTTCTATAAATCCGGATTTTTCTCATCTGACGAGGGCATTTAGCTTCGAAATGTCATGGTGTAAAGAGTTTTCTCACTTATTTCCTTTTCAGTAGCTTTTAGTGAAGTGATAATGTAATAATCTCCCTAAGGTAACTTTAACTTTATTTTTTAAACTTATTCTATTGTTTGCTTCTCTTAATCGGGTAGGGCTTTTTTATCCAAATAAATTTGTCTTACAGTTGAAAGTTTAGTTTTCAGCTTAATTTGATGTAATGCGTATGTATATATATATATATATATATATATATATATATATGTGTGTGTGTGTGTATGTGTGTGAGTATATATAAATATGCGCATACGTATGCCTATGTATGTATGTATATATATATATTATATAAGAGCAAACAGTTAATAAAACATGTTAAAAACACTTTGAAAAAGAGTTAAAAACATATTTAATCTGAAAAGGAAACACTTTATAAGTGGATAGTCCTTAATCCGCGGAGTTTTGAAGAAATACTTTCCTTCTCATCAGAGGGTAGGAATTAGCAAAATGCGGGATCGGATTTTGCATTCAAAAGTATTTGATGAAACTACAAGTAAGTCAAAGATCTTACTTGATAACAAAAAGTGAAGCAGAGGGAATATGGTGAAGAAAAAGGTGATTACACGTGAATGGATAGTCTGATGAAAGGTAAATAATCCAATGACGGTAAAATCCAAAAATATAACTCCTAGAAAGTTAAAAGAATTTCCATTTGCACAAGTAAAATTCAAGGAAATCACGTCATTGGAAGATGGTCCAAAATAATCCAAAAGTCCGAAATCCATGGAATAATTCACAAATATGTACAAAGAAAAGAAAAGGGGAAAATTCCAATAATATTAATAAAAGAAAAATAAGATATGCTTTTCACACGAGTGCCGAGACATAATAAGAAAGATCGGGGAAGAAGAAGAAGAGGAAAAAAATTAGATGGTGATAGAATTAAATATAAGATAGAAAAGCAAATGCCAAACTGACCCAGCCAAAAAGGCGCGCAAAAATATAGGGCAAAAAAAATAGGTCAACTAAAATGTACAGGTTATTACTTAAGAAAATATAATTTAATATAAGATTTTTTTCCTTAATAATTGAGCAATCTGGTCAATATTTCATCTAAAACATCGCTTATATATATATATATATATATATATATATATATATTTCTACGTATATAAATATACATGTACGTACATATCTATACATATACATACAAAAATATATGCATATATATATACCAATATATACATTATGTATATATATAATATATATAAAATAAAATTAAAAAAATTACAATTAAATTTACCAAAATGATCCAAGATGGTAAAACTATAATATATGTAAAATAAAATAAAAAATACAATTACTGATCTCCCACGTAATCTTCCCATAACAGACACCAATATTTCATCTTCAAGTTATCCTTCTTCCCATCCCCCATCTGATATAGTTACTAATCCAATGGTTCTAAAAGAACAAAGGGAAATACACACACACACACACACACACACACACACACCGATCATGGCATTGAATGACGTCATATCCGAATTAAGAGGAATACCAATATTGCTGAAACGAACAACTTACAGAAGAGAATAACAAAACGCAGTTTAAGTTAAGAGTTGCAAATATTTACATGCGTCTTCTCGTTTCTTGGAAATAATTTTTCTGACCATTGATCTGTCACGTATTAGTTTAAAATACCATTTAGACTTGCCTGTCACCCAGCAATGTAAAAATACCATTTTTTTTGCCTTCGATACTTTAGTTCGAAATACCACTTTGAATAATTTATCACGCGTTCGTTTAAATTTCCATTTTAGTCTGTCATATTTAAATTTGAAATAACATTTTCATTGAAGATCAGGCGTTTGTTTAAAGTACCATTTTTGGCCTGTCATACGTATGTTTAAAATGACGTTTTCCTTGGTCTGTCAAACATCAGTTTTAAAAACCATTTTCATTAGTCTGTCACATATCAATTTGAAATACCGTTTTTATTGGTGTGTAATATTTCTTAAGTCTGTCATATTCAGGTTTGAAATAATACGTGGCAGGCCAACAAAAATATTAATTTGATTACCATTTTCTTTAGTCTGTATCATTTAAGTTTGAAATAGTATTTTTGTGAAACAGCAACTTGAAATACTATTTACTGCAGTCTGTCATCATTAAGTCAGCAATATTTTTCGTTGATTTGTTACGCTTCAGTTGGAAATAGAATTTTAGCTGGTCTGTCATGCCTAAATTTTAAATATCACTTTCTTTAGTCTGTCACACGTGGGTATGAGATGGAAAGTAATGTTTAGTAACCATTCTCGGATCAGTTCCATGCATTATCTTCTCATTTCTCAATTTGCACCCTGTGAACTGCCGTGACGGCAAAATCTTCGAACTGGCAGTGAAGTAGAACCCCGGGATACGGTGGTCCAAGGGTATGTTTTTTTTAAATTACAACATGGAATACGATGTTTTTCAGGGCCCTGGTTACGGTATTTGTCCCACCTTACGGTGTTATTTATAATATTATTTGATTATATACATGTGTATTATATATACTGGACTGTATTTTGTTAGTAATTTTTAATACCGTATCCCGGGGTTCTACTGTGTTTTGCTTTTCTTTTTTTTTTTTTTTTTAGTATTATCGCATATGGTTTTCTTGCTTGGATAAACTTGTTTGAATCCCTATGTCCCAAAGAATTTTGATTTACATTTTCCATTACTATCTCCGATCGTTATTATTGTTTTTTACTTACTAGGAGTATTCACGCAAGGCCATTATCAAAGGTTTAACTTGTGGTGTTCTCTGGAGTTTCAGTGACAACAATTCTCCCCGGATTTCCAGTACTCTCAACCTCTTTCGATAACCTTTGCAGATGAATTTGCCTTATCGCAACAGCCGCTTACCATTGATTTTTTTGTTGGCAGCGACCATTGGTCTTCATTAGAATTTGGATGGCAATAAGCCTCAAGATCACGGTTCTATTGCACTCACCCAGCGGAGGTTTGACTAGTGCTCTCTCTCTCTCTCTCTCTCACTCTCCTCAGCCTTTCCCTCTTGACCCTCACTTATTTGGTGTGGCGCCAGTTTATGGCGACATATGAAAAAAAAAAAAAAAAGAAATATTCATATTATTATTGGAAATAATGGGGTAAATACAGGCTAATTCACTACAATGAACTCCTAATTGAGTAAATAAACAACAATTACAGCGTTTAATGGAGTGGATCCTATAAAAGGGGGAAAGTGGTGGTGGTGGTGGGGGAGAATCTGTTTGTGTCGGTTCGTGTTCATGTCGGATTTAGCAAGAAACAATCTCATTTTATTTCCGCCTGTGTCCTTCCAAGGAGACGTCAAACATTGTTTTGTCCTGTTTTTTTTTTTTTGTGCTTTTTGTATGTTTTTTTGGTGTGTGTTTGTGTGTGTGTGTGTATTTTTTTTATATATATACGTCCACTTATCTTTTAAACAGACGCTCTGTCCATCCATACGTCCGCCACACTAACGTCTGAAATTAGTTTTTGGATGAGTCTACGCATTTCTATCAGTCGATTGGTTTGTCACGCTGAAGAGCATTTTCCTCGATAAACGCGTAGATTCGATGGACGCATCTTAAGAATGCATTCATTTTTTTTAAAATCCGTTTCTTTTTCTTTATTATATCTTTGTTCTTTCTTTTTTTTCGTTCGTAGTTAATTCTTTTTTCTTTCAAAATTTCTTCTTTTTATCCTTCCTTCTTTCTTTGTTCTACCTTCTTTCATTCTGTCTTTCTTTTATTCGTTTCTTTTAATTAAACAGTACTCACGAGGTGGGGCGTTGGAGAGAACTTTTTTTATACAGGAATAACTATTTATCAAGGCCCAGAGGCCACTCGAGGATAAGGGTTAATGGGTATACATTAGTCAATATGATTATAGCGTAGTGAACATAAGTAGTGGGAATTTTGTAAATTGGATTACTTAGGGGGACGGTTCATGAAGAACTTGTTTATGTTGGACTTGAAGACAATCAGATTGTAGTCAGCTGGAAAGCAGACAATCGGAAGAGAGGTTCAAAGAAAGATTTGTTCATGGAATCTACATTTAGGTTTAGACACAGATAAAAAGTGTGGGAAATTATTGATAGTGGTTTTGGCTAGACAAGTGTTTTTCGTGAAAGTTTGGCGAGGGGGAACCATAGATTGAAGCTCAGACGAGCATTTGCCATGAAAATAACGATAAAGCAAAGACAGGCTCGCAACGTCTCTTCTGTGGGCAAGAGGTTGCAGGGAAGAGAAAAGGGCATCCTCCATTAAGTTACAAAGTCTTTTTTGAACTCTGTCACGGCAGGATAAGCTGCTTCTAGCTGCTCCTGCCCAGATGTGGCAACAATACTCCATCGTTGGTCGTACCTGGCTTTTATATAGATAGATAATTGCATCAGGAGTGAGATATCTACTCGAGCGGTAGAAGGGTCCTACGATTTGAATGCCTACTAGACACTATCCTCGAGTGTCTAAGGTTTGTCAGGACAACGTATCATGATGATACTTTTCCTCCTAGTAAATCCTGACCAAACATTCAAAATGACATAGTATTCGCAGCTCAGATAAAATTACCTCAATATGGCTAACCTACACTAGCTTTTACAAGGAATGGTGCACCTTCTCCAAATGATGTTACCTTAAGTAACAGCACGAAGCTAGATACTCCACCAGACTAGATCAATTCTTGTGCTGGAATTCAGTATAGCCAAGTAAACCCTGACTAAATATTAAAAAATCACATAATATTCATGGTCTAAATAAGATGTCCTCAGTAGGAATAACCCACGCAGAATGGCGTACCTTTTCCAAATGGTTTTACCTCAAGTAACAGCACGAAGCTGGATATTCCACCAGACTAAATGAATTCTTGTCCTGGAATTCAGTAAAATCAAGAAACCACGCAAAATGTATACTATAACATATTTAAATTGTCAATTGGAGATAGGAAAATCATATTCTTAATTTCTTTACTAATATATTGTTTATAATGTAAAGGAGAATTTTATTGGAATATTTGAATATCTGTTATTTAATTATTGGAATCTTTTGAGATGAGTAATTTGTATATTTATTTATTTGCAGACTAGTATCCTCATCTTCGTAGTTATTGCTGTTTCACGACGTTTCAGCTAACTGTTCCTCTGGCCTTCGTCAGGGGATAGGAATGCTGACGAAGGAAACCTGGCTAAGGCCAGATGAATAGTTGTTTATTTTCATGCTCTATCTCCACCGGAACTAAAAATCGCAGAGCGGCGCTAGGGACATCAAATGATTGGATTTGTTTATGGCCCGTTTATTCTGGGTCTTAAATAGTTAAATGGTTAAAAGAATTTTTAAAGGGTCAAAATTGAAAAAAAAAAATCGTTGTACATTTTCTGCGTTCATCTTAGTTTAGTTTTAAATTTTTAATGAGTTCCTATACGTGTTACGTCGGTACAGTGGTAACGTCACAGCTGTGAATGCTGCACTTTCGGTTTCGATTCTAGCTGATGGCACTCAAATAATTTTTTTTTTTAAACTTTTAAAATCACGATTCTATAATAATATATACGAAATCTGCACGAATTAAAATATATTTAAGTCTATTTTATGACCGGGCAACGCTCCCACCCACCTTAGTAACCTGAAAAGATTTAACATGCTATAAAACAAAGACAATCAAACGCCATGAATAAATATTTAAAAATAAAAGGAACTGGAAACATAAAATAAAAACTTTAACAAAAAATGACAAAGATTCAGGATTTAATAACCCGCATAAGATATATATATGCTGTAAAACAAAAACACCAAACTAAGCACAATGAATAAATATTTGAGGCCATAAAGAATTTGAAGCGTATACTTTCTTCCAAAATTGCAGAATTCAGCGTTAAATAACGACAAAAGGATGTAGATCCCGTAAAACAACAATAAAAAACACCGAGCTTTTATTATATACTATTTTTTTTATCGTTTATTTTTTTTTTCCAAACCTCTTGTAAATTTATTAATAACAGCCAACCGAAAAACAAAACAATCAAACCAAACACCATAATTAAATAATTAAAGATATAAAGAACTTAAGGCATACTAATTTGACCAGAATAGTTGAATCCAAACAGGATTGATATGCTGTAAAACAAAACATCCAAACTAAACATCATAAATAAATATTTGAAGATATAAAGAACTTTAATCATATAACATTTTTTTTTTCTAAAATTATTGGATTCGGCATAAAATTACCCGAAAAATGTGCTTATCTGCCGTAAACAAAATAACCAAATCCGTTCTTAACGGAGACATTTTCATTTCGTATTTTTAGTCGCAAGCGACTCTATAAGTCACTCTGTCGGTCGGTCGGT
The DNA here is from genome assembly GCF_053919585.1 of Euprymna scolopes. Classification (NCBI taxonomy): domain Eukaryota; kingdom Metazoa; phylum Mollusca; class Cephalopoda; order Sepiida; family Sepiolidae; genus Euprymna; species Euprymna scolopes. The sequence continues at coordinate 72,387,836 of NC_136519.1, forward strand.
CGGTCGGTCGGTCGGTCTGTCTATCCGTAACACTTTTGTGTTTGGCCTTTTTGGTTAAAATCAAAGGTCTGTTGTTAATAGATGCTGTTCTTAGCTTTTAAATCTTTTCTTAGCCTTTTGGCCAAGATCAAAGTGTAGTATCTTTCTTACTACATGCTGTACTTATTATGATATAAAGTGGGGGATCACTTTTCTGTATTAATTTAATGTAAAATGATCACCCACTTTACAACCAGTCAGTCTCAAAGTCATTCAAATCATTCTCCAGATCATTCAAGTTATTTCTGAAGGATTCCAGTTATTTTTTAAGCATTAAAGTCATTCTTAAGGTCATTCAATTCATCCTTAAGTTCATTAAAGTCATTCTAAGTCATTTACCTTTTATTTATTTAAGTCATTTCAGACCATTTTTCGGTCATTTAAGTTTATCTTTAAGAATTTCATGTCAATCCTACATTCACGCATTCATTCATTACACGATAGCATGCGACTAATGGCTATCGGCCTTGTTTAAAATATTCTTTGTCTTATTTTCTTTCGTTTTGTCTTGAATACTAGTTATTTTTAATGTGTTTTTTTTTTCTCCTGAAACCTATTCACATTTGTTAATGTGTTTTTTTTCTCCTGAAACTTATTTACATTTTTAATGTGTTTTTTTTCTCCTGAAACCTATTTACATTTTTAATGTGTTTTTTTTCTCCTGAAACCTATTCACATTTTTAATGTGTTTTTTTCTCCTGAAACCTATTTACATTTTTAATGTGTTTTTTTTCTCCTGAAACCTATTCACATTTTTAATGTGTTTTTTTTTCTCCTGAAACCTATTCACATTTTTTAATGTGCTTTTTTTTTCTTATGAAACCTATTCACATTTTTTAATGTATTTTTTTCTCATGAAACCTATTCACATTTTTTAATGTGTTTTTTTTTCTCCTGAAACCTATTCACATTTTTTAATGTGCTTTTTTTTCTTATGAAACCTATTCACATTTTTTAATGTGTGTTTGTTCTCCTGAAACCTATTCACATTTTTAATGTGTTTTTTTTTCTCCTGAAACCTATTCACATTTTTAATGTGTTTTTTTTTCTCCTGAAACCTATTCACATTTTTTAATGTGCTTTTTTTTTCTTATGAAACCTATTCACATTTTTTAATGTGTTTTTTTTCTCCTGAAACCTATTCACATTTTTAATGTGTTTTTTTTTCTCCTGAAACCTATTCACATTTTTTAATGTGCTTTTTTTTTCTCCTGAAACCTATTCACATTTTTAATGTGTTTTTTTTTCTCCTGAAACTATTCACATTTTTTAATGTGCTTTTTTTTTCTTATGAAACCTATTCACATTTTTTAATGTGTTTTTTTTCTCCTGAAACCTATTCACATTTTTTAATGTGTTTTTTTTCTCCTGAAACCTATTCACATTTTTAATGTGTTTTTTTTTCTCCTGAAACCTATTCACATTTTTAATGTGTTTTTTTTTCTCATGAAACCTATTCACATTTTTTAATGTGCTTTTTTTTTCTTATGAAACCTATTCACATTTTTTAATGTATTTTTTTCTCATGAAACCTATTCACATTTTTTAATGTGTTTTTTTTTCTCCTGAAACCTATTCACATTTTTTAATGTGCTTTTTTTTCTTATGAAACCTATTCACATTTTTTTATGTGTGTTTGTTCTCCTGAAACCTATTCACATTTTTAATGTGTTTTTTTTTCTCCTGAAACCTATTCACATTTTTAATGTGTTTTTTTTTCTCATGAAACCTATTCACATTTTTTAATGTGCTTTTTTTTTCTTATGAAACCTATTCACATTTTTTAATGTATTTTTTTCTCCTGAAACCTATTCACATTTTTTAATGTGTTTTTTTTTCTCCTGAAACCTATTCACATTTTTTAATGTGCTTTTTTTTCTTATGAAACCTATTCACATTTTTTTATGTGTGTTTGTTCTCCTGAAACCTATTCACATTTTTAATGTGTTTTTTTTTCTCCTGAAACCTATTCACATTTTTAATGTGTTTTTTTTTCTCCTGAAACCTATTCACATTTTTAATGTGTTTTTTTTTCTCATGAAACCTATTCACATTTTTTAATGTGCTTTTTTTTTCTTATGAAACCTATTCACATTTTTTAATGTATTTTTTTCTCATGAAACCTATTCACATTTTTTAATGTGTTTTTTTTTCTCCTGAAACCTATTCACATTTTTTAATGTGCTTTTTTTTCTTATGAAACCTATTCACATTTTTTTATGTGTGTTTGTTCTCCTGAAACCTATTCACATTTTTAATGTGTTTTTTTTTCTCCTGAAACCTATTCACATTTTTAATGTGTTTTTTTTTCTCCTGAAACCTATTCACATTTTTAATGTGTTTTTTTTTCTCATGAAACCTATTCACATTTTTTAATGTGCTTTTTTTTTCTTATGAAACCTATTCACATTTTTTAATGTATTTTTTTCTCATGAAACCTATTCACATTTTTTAATGTGTTTTTTTTTCTCCTGAAACCTATTCACATTTTTTAATGTGCTTTTTTTTCTTATGAAACCTATTCACATTTTTTTATGTGTGTTTGTTCTCCTGAAACCTATTCACATTTTTAATGTGTTTTTTTTTTCTCCTGAAACCTATTCACATTTTTAATGTGTTTTTTTTTCTCCTGAAACCTATTCACATTTTTAATGTGTTTTTTTTTCTCATGAAACCTATTCACATTTTTTAATGTGCTTTTTTTTTCTTATGAAACCTATTCACATTTTTTAATGTATTTTTTTCTCATGAAACCTATTCACATTTTTTAATGTGTTTTTTTTTCTCCTGAAACCTATTCACATTTTTTAATGTGCTTTTTTTTCTTATGAAACCTATTCACATTTTTTTATGTGTGTTTGTTCTCCTGAAACCTATTCACATTTTTAATGTGTTTTTTTTTTCTCCTGAAACCTATTCACATTTTTAATGTGTTTTTTTTTCTCCTGAAACCTATTCACATTTTTAATGTGTTTTTTTTTCTCATGAAACCTATTCACATTTTTTAATGTGCTTTTTTTTTCTTATGAAACCTATTCACATTTTTTAATGTATTTTTTTCTCATGAAACCTATTCACATTTTTTAATGTGTTTTTTTTTCTCCTGAAACCTATTCACATTTTTTAATGTGCTTTTTTTTTCTTATGAAACCTATTCACATTTTTTAATGTATTTTTTTCTCATGAAACCTATTCACATTTTTTAATGTGTTTTTTTTCTCATGAAACCTATTCAAATTTACTTCCTTCCGTTCTTTCTTAAATACTTATTTCTATAATATTTCTATATTATTTCTATCTTTCTTTTTCTTCCTTCAGCATTATACACGTATCCCAACACAAAAACAAAACCGAAAGCAGCCAAAACAAATAAAACAAAATAAGAGAAAGATAAAAACAACCCAAAATGAACCGCACATTTCCTCAAACAATTCTAGCTATCAACATTTTTAGCTGTTCTCAACAAAGAACAGTTTTATTTGGATCAGAAGAGATCGAGTTATTTTGCCGCGAGAAAAAGAAAAAAAAAAAAAAAAAACGAGAGGGAGTGGGCAACAACAACAACAATAAATAAATAAATAAAATTGTTAGGGCGCGACGGGTGGGGGTGGGAGGAGATAAATAATAGAAATTAATTACCGCTGCGTTTCTACTTTCGAGAAGCAAGACAAAGTCCAAAATAAAACAAATTTATCGCCGTGAATAAACGTCAGAATCGTTCGTTTATGCTATTGAAAATCACATTTGCTTTGTTGAATTATTGGAAGAGAAAAGAATCAGTGCTTATAATAAGAATTTAAAAAAAAAAAACGTGCGGCTTACGTATACAGGGTGACCCCCCCCAAAAAAAAACAAAACAAAAGCTAAATGGAGGCCATCTAGAACATATGCTGTAGAACGGAGAAAAAAAGGCCAAAGACCCTAGTGTTTGGATGTGATATTTTGAATATAATAAACAAGTCAGGACCACAGTTTCATTTCATTCGGACAAAACACTAAGAAACGGGGCCTAATTAGAGTTGGGACTCGTTTCTTTGGGGGGGGGGGGGTTCACCCTGTAAACACTCGCGACAAAAAGATAAATTACAGTGTTTGTACAATTATTTGAAATCGGGAATAATAAAATTTGTAACTTTTTGAGGTATCGGAAAAAGTTGTGTATATTTTCCGATACCAAAATCGATTCTTTTAATTGTTTTATTATTATTATTATTATTATTATTATTATTATTATTATTATTATTATTATTCACTCACGAAGTCTTTTCACACAGGCCCTCATCAAAGATGTTTTTTTTTTTTAAACAACTTGTGGTGGTGTTCCCTGGAGTCTGAGTGACAACGTATCCCCAAATTTCCAGTACTTTCCACCCCATTCCATAACGTTTGCAAGTCAATTTGCGTTATCACAACAGCCATTTACTTCTGATTTCTCATTGGTAGAGATCATTATTTGATGAAATTTGGGTGGCAATAAGTCTTCCCAAGGCCCCAGTACTCTTCGCACTCATTCAGTGGGGGTCTAGTTAGTGCTCTCTCTTCTCGGTCTTTTCCTCTTCCTTGACCTCTTCTTGTGGTATTAGTTGATGCCGTACTTTTTTTTCTTTTGCGAGGGGTAACTTGCAATTATACAATTGTAATTTTATTTGGGTTTTATCTCTGTAGCAGTTTTTTATCTGTCCGCTTAACGCCTGCAGCTCATGTGTATTTGTCTCCACATTCAAGAGTTTTCCTTAATATTTCAACCGTTTTCATTATTGTTATCCGTTGTATCTTCTCGGTCATTTCTCTGATTCCAATTTCTCCCATTCTTTTTTCAAAGTTTTTCGAAATTGTTTCTTGTGCTCCTACTGTTATTAGTATTATCGTGACCGTCTTCAGCACAGCTCTCTGGCTAACTTTGTCTATTTGCTCCGCTCCTCAGTCTTTTTGATATTCACTCTGTAGTTAACTAGAACAACGAAACCTACGATTTGGCAGGGCATTTCCTTCTTGTTATTATTATTATTATTATAGCGTGTGTGTTCTTTTGTGTGTCACGCTTTCTGGCAAATTTCATCGGTTGAGATTTAAGAACACACACGCTATCGTATTAATATATAGATTATACTAAATGCGAGTTAATAGATTTGGTATGTGTTTAATAAGATTCCAGGCATAATCTCCTTTTCGCGTAGAGGGGGGGGGGTGATCGTGTGACGTGTTTACTTCTGATGATGACGTCATTATGTTCTCTTAAAAAAGATGCAAATAATATTTTTATGGTGTATTACATTGACATAAGATGCTATATTCCAAAAATCACATCGATGTACTGCTGATTCGAAAAAATCAGGTAAATGTATCAGTGCACGCTAGGGGCTTATTTGTAACATTCCAAAAATCACGTAAATATATCAAGTAATCCTGAGTTCATATTTTCGTCCTTAATGTCCTCATGACAATAACTGTAACAACTCTTTTAAAAGAGGGGTGATTAATGTATGGAAGCACATGTAGTTTACTTCGGCATCAAAGCCAACAGAGTCGAGTCCATTGGTGAGTTGGTTTGTTATTATTATTAGAATAACCCATGGAAATTCCACGGTAGTTGAAAACGTCATCACATTAGCAAATGATAGAATTTCCTCCAATAGAATAATCAGTGCAATGTTAGTTCCGATCAGATTGTGAATTAAAAAAAAAACAAATATTTTTGCAGAAAATATGGAGAACTGCTTGAAATATATTATTACTAGAAATAGAACGATGGTATGGCATCCCTTTTTTCTAGAGATTTTAATTTAATCAAAATGACGTGTAAATCTTGTAAGTGATAAATATGTCACTATTTTTTTTTATAAATAATTTGATAATTTGGCATCTAAGTAATAAGATTTGATAGAAACATGTTCTATGTCAAGTTTTTTTTTGTGACTGGAAAAAACTAACTTATCCATCTTAGCAATTGCTTATTGGGATTTTTTGAACATTCCATTTTCACTCTAAGACAAGTCAGCATTATAACGGTTGGGCCATTTGGAATGTTCCATTTTTTTACTGTAAGGAAAATAAGCGTATTTTTTTTTTTAAAATCTTTTGAGAGGAAATGGTTTAAATTATTTTTTAACTGATAAAGAGCGACTATAAAGGGAGATAAATCGTTTCTCATTAATAAATGTTTGCGATGATAATTTTTTTTTGTGACACCGGACGTGCGTCGAATAAGTATTATTATTATTATTATTATTATTATTATTATTATTATTATTATAATAATAATAATAATAAAAAAAAAAAAAACTTATTTTTTAATTACGAATACTAATGATAAAAAGAAAAAAAAATATTTATTGATTTTAAAACTATCAGTTAAAATAAAATCAATAGATTACACCCGCAAGGTTATTTTACATTGGCAAAATAGCAAAAAAACAAAAAACACCCACATTACATGGGTGTTTACGGTAATCTGAAAATTAAAATAAAAAAAAACATACATAAATATTAAGGAGTATTAAAAGAATCAGAGTCCATAATTTTAGTGGAATTGTCCGATCACTATTAAGTGAGGAGTCATTTCGAGTAAAACACTGATTACCATGACATAGTAATAGGGACAAGACGCTTTGATATTTTTAATCGTCAATAGAATAAAACCAGACACACGAAAACCTGAATCGGAAGCACTGAAACTCAATTCTAAAAATATTTCTTTTACAAACTTTATTGCTTTCACAACTTCCAAATCTTTGGACAAAATCACCCAATATTTTCGTTAAATTCGCGACGCCATTATTTTGTGTGTAAATTAAATTGTGTGTGAATTTGACGGATAATAAAAAACGCAAAAAAATAAATAATTGAAGTAAGATCTCTTTGTTATTGTTTGGATGATTTTTGTGAAAAATCAGATGCATCAGGTTTTTTAAAAAAAAATTAGATACCAATATTTCTAAAATTCTAAATATTTTAGAATATTTTAAAGGAGTTTTTAAGGAACAGAATATGGACATAACCTTTGAAAATTCTAATATTTCAAATGTGCATTGAATTTAATCCATTAGACACAAACTAAGATTCACTGAATTTCAATGTCTTCTTAGGAATCCTTGAGCTTAATTTTCTAGAATTATCCTTAAAAATGATGTATTCGATGGTATAGCTAAAGAGAGTGTATATTTCTTTCAAATACCGGTTTTCATCTTGAATGTCTCCGACTCATTGTCGTAAGATTGTATTCGAACAAGTATTCGTCTGGATGGGGTAAATAAGCTCCATAGGAAAACTATTAGTCTGTATGATGTTCCAGAGGGAGCCTCTGTGAACTAGGTACTTTCATTTCTTTGTGCAAAATCGATGACATCATCATTTTGTGTTCAAATTAAATAGTGTGTAAACTTGATGGATGGCCAAAAGCGTTACATTTGAATAAAGAAAGTAACGTCCTTTTGCTATTAGCCTGTATGATGTTCCAGAGGGAGCCTCTGTGAACTAGGTACTTTCATTTCTTTGTGCAAAATCGATGACATCATCATTTTGTGTTCAAATTAAATAGTGTGTAAACTTGATGGATGGCCAAAAGCGTTACATTTGAATAAAGAAAGTAACGTCTTTTTGCTATTAGCCTGTATGATGTTCCAGAGGGAGCCTCTGTGAACTAGGTACTTCCATTTCTTTGTGCAAAATCGATGACATCATCATTTTGTGTTCAAATTAAATAGTGTGTAAATTTGATGGATGGCCAAAAGCGTTACATATGACTAAAGAAAGTAACGTCTTTTTATTTGTTTTGTTAGATTGAGATTTACAAAAATATTTATAAAAAAATATAAACATATTTTGAAAGGTTATTTATATTTTCTTATACAATAAATATGTGAATTCAAACAGATAACGTATTAATAAATCTTACGTTATGCTAACATAAATAATCTATATAAAAGTAACCTTGTCTGACTGAGGAACGGTCTCTACCAAACTATATTGTTTATTTTTGGTTTACAAACTTGAAACTTGATATATAGGGGATCTACCCTTGTGGAACAAATTTGATTTGTTTTTTTAGCATGTAAAAATAGCTGCTAAGGGGGCAAATTTCTTTTTTAAAAATGGAACTTGGCAGGCATAAGGTTATTTATACGCATATGCAAATATACGTTTATATCTTCAACAACATAAATTTTATGTGTACGAATTTATGTCAGATGGTAACGAATAATGCTGGAGAGCTAGATGTTTTGATTTTGATGTTAGCTAATGACACACAAGTCATTTTTTTTTTCTTGACTTTTGAAATCACTACTTAATATTGAGTACAATATAAATTGAGAATCAATAGAGAATTAACTGTATAATAATAAATACGAAATCTGTATAAATTAAAATATGTGAATTTGACTGATGGCCAAAGGCGCTAAAAATGAATAATGAAAGTAAAATCGTTCTTCTATAGTTTTATTTTGTTAGATTTTGATATTTACACAAATTTCATTAAAAAATACAAACTTATTATTCTAAAAGATTTATGTAATTATTTGTATGCCGGAAAAATATTTGTCTTATGCAATAAATGTATGAACTTTTACTACTAACGTACGTTATGGCTGACATAAATAACATATCCCTTATGGGTTTCCATATTTTGGAAGTTAGCCACTAAAAACGGTAGGCACTAGTGTCAAATGAAGTACATTTTTACGATACATTTTAAAATTGGTGTTAATTCTAGAATTGAACAGATGACAATTGACATTCTTATATTATTAAAATACTTTAAAAAGAATGTAAAATCTATAAATTCTTTATTTAAAACTAATAATTCGGAATTATTGAATTTAGATCATTAAAATCTTTTGAAAATTAATTATTTTTGAAATTTTTTTATTTGCAAGTCTATTAATTATATTATTAATGGATAACATTACTTTTTTACGAAACATAATAATATTGAATTATTTTATATTTTGCATTTACGAATCGAAGGTAAGTAAAAAAAACAAAACAAAACAATATGTTGTCTATAAATAAATTATTACTGGCACGAAAAAAAAAAACAAAACATTATTACGCTTACGCCGAAATTATAAAGATCCTTAAAAAAAATGTTTATTTTACGAAATGTTCGTGCTATAATTCAAACGTATAACATACATATATTATTTTATACATATAAATACATTTAAGTGCATATATATATATATATATATATATATATATATATATATATATATATATATATAATGGTTTTTGTACAACATCATATAGAAGTACTAGCGGGGGAGGGGGGCTGGCTTTGCCCGGGCGTTAAATACGCTTAAATATGAGATTTTAATTTGTCCAGATTTCGTGCATATTATTATAGAATTGCGATTTCAAAAGTTAAAAAAAAAATGTATTTGGGTGCAAGAATCGAAACCGAAAGCAAAACTGTAGCATTCAAAGCTGGTGACGTTACCACTGTACCAACGTGACGCGCATATGAACTGATTAAAAATTAAAAATAAAAATGAATGTACAAAATGTATAATGATTTTTTTTTTCAATTTTGCTCAATTTTTGATCCCTTAAAAATGTTTTAACCGGTTAAAAACCCATAAAAAAACGGTCCATAAAAATCAAATCATTTGAATCGCTCTGCGACTTTTAGTTTTGGGTTAGGGTTAGACATATGGAGACAGACAGACAAACATGCATAATGAGTTTTATAAATACGATTATTTGGATTCCTTGGGGCCCTGTCCTGATCTTGAGAGTCATTTTCACAACGTTTCCGCCGATGTAACCTCTGACCTTCTTCATGTGTATCTTGTCGAACTCAGAAATGTTTCTGTTGAACTCGGGAATTTGGATGGAATTTCGAACGGAACACTTTTATTTACTTCACGGGGGTAGCATGTTCTCGTTCCGTCAGCCATGACTGGTTCGCAAGGACTCGTGGCGCAGTGATTAGTAGCGCTAGAACAGCAGCATTTTCTTTTCATTGTTTTGACGCTCGAGTGTGTATCCTTGAATATCTTATATGCTTTTATATAGTAATGTGGTTCTCGGTTGATTAACTGTCTCGGATATATACTCGAGAGTCAAAACGATGAAAATAATATGTTGTTGTTGTTATAGCCATAGAGATTAGAGTACTTGGAAAATTCAACTGTAAAAGTGATATTCTCCTCAAGGTTGGAGGTTCAATTCTCAGTGTGGGCGACCGAAAAATACAATTTCGAATTATATAGCTTCTCTCTCAAGAAGATACACCAGAAGAAGGTCGGCGGTTACATCGACCGAAATGTAGTAAAAATGATACATAAGATGAGAACAGTAGTCTGAAGCATCCAAATAATACGAATAACCAATCCTCATCTCAAAAATTCAGAAACGTAACATTATATAGACATGATAAGGTTCAGAATCTCGCGTATTCAATCATTTGTACGAAACTAGATATGTACTTAATTTACTCGTGTTTTACTGGTTTTTAATTTTTTTTACATAATACCATTTTTTTCTTTTCGTGTCTAGTCCACATGAAATAACTGGACGTGCGTAATCTCCCCCCATTGACCCATAACAGAAATGTTACGAAATTATATCGTCTTCCTCCAAGTACACCGCCCCTTTCTTTCCCTCTCTACAATAAGGAGATAAAAAAGGGAGGCGGATCAGTTATCGCCTCATTGAAACCCGAACTGTAAACTATTCCACTGATCTCCTTTGGCCGGTAAAAAGATTAAAACATCGAAGGGTGCTAAAACGATTGGCCAGAATTGCGCGACCTCCATTGCATCTGATCATACCTTTATTTTTTTATTTTTATTATGCTTTTATTTGTGTAACCTCGACCTCCTTCTTATCTCTCTCAAATATCGGTCATTGCACGAACTGGCCCCTGGCAATCAAACGAGCAGTTTCGACTTTCGCCTTCCCCAGAGAGTCTGCATGTCAGATCTTGTGGCTTCTGAAAAATGAGACCCATAAAAAAAAACAGGCCACCTCTTTTTCCCGATCTCTCCTGTGGTCAATCAAGTGGTTTATTTATCAGGTTTTGCTAGAAGACCAATAGCTCATGTGCCCGTCTATGACGTACACTTTTTCTTTTTCAATATGGCTGCGAATCTTATGTTAACTTGTGTAGCTTAATATTTGCTAGACATACGGCATAATCATTGTTCTCGTTAGATCACCGAAGTTAAGCAGTACTGAGCTTGGTTAGTATTAAAATGGGTGACCATTTGGGAATACTAGGTGCTGTATGTGCTCTGCATTATTTACAGTCTTCCTTGACTTCTTGCGTTTGGAACCAAGCAGTAATAACTCGAAGGAGAAGTGGTTAGAGATTGCGCAATCCTTGCTGAACAATTCAGCGCGAATCATCCGTCATCATTCCAGGATGATTAGATGATCATCATCATTCCAGGATGATTAGATGATCGTCATCATTCCAGGATGATTAGATGATCATCGTCATTCCAGGATGATTAGATGATCATCGTCATTCCATTTTTCAATTAGCACTATTTCTGGTTTCTATTTGCTATGTATGGATTTTTCAAAGAAGGTTTTGTTTTTGGGGGTGAAGGGTTATTGTATTTGATAGTAGTGATGGGTAGGTTTGGCATTTGTTAGTGTTTAGACTGAGGCTTGTTTTTTTTTTTTTTTTATGGTATCTACAGTTTCGTGAATCTGGGATTGGGGTTTATCATGAAGCTATCCAGCATGTGAGTAATGCATATCCGGTGTGGTTTTCCTTGTCCGCAAAATATGTGAACCCAACACTAAAAATAAAAAATGACAATAGTAAATAAAGTTTATTAGGTTATCGCCAAGATTGTTGACTCTTTTTGACTTCCGGTTTTTGTTGTCCATTCGGATGGACAATTAGACATGCTGAAGTGGAGAAATCATTCTTAATACGAGGAAAAACGAATTTTCACATTATTTGAGAGGATAATAATCGTATATTATTTTTCTTCTTTTTTTTTCTTGGAATCCTTTAAGATGAGACTTCATAATTTGTGTATTTATTTATTTTTTATTTATTTATTTATTTTTGCGGATTGTTATTCTCATCTTCATAGCTGTTGTAGATACCCGTGACTTAGTGGATAGAGGTGTTGAGTTTCTACAGCTCCAAGTGAGCATTGTCTGAAGATAAAGGTTTCAATCCTATTTAAAACAGGCCAGAAGATTAGTTGCCCAAAACGTGGTGAGACAAAAACTATGACAGGCAATAATTACTGAGGATGCAGTTACAAGACTCGGCATTTCTATCCCGTCGCGGTTAATCACCTGAAGAAGGCCAGAGGATTAGTTGACAGAAACGTGACAGCAACTATGATGATGGGAATAACAGTCCGAAAAAAATGAATACACAAAAGAATAATAATCATTAATCAGAAGGGACCATATTTTGCTCGTCAACGTCTTCCCATATGCGGAGCAAAAACTGGTAGTCAAAAAGCAAAATATCTTGACTATAACCGGTTTTATAATAAGTCGCGAGGTTCGAGTTCTGTCAGGGTAACTACATCACTTTCTTTGATACTCTTCGAAAAATATAGATCAATATATTCCCCCCTACGGATTAAATAGTAGCTTAGACTAGATTCTTAATGTTTTGTTCCTAGGTTACTGCCATCTGAGAGTATCCCGTATATCTACAAAGCCACTATTCGCCCACACATGGAGTATTGTTGTCACATCTGGGCTGGCACATCTGCTATTAGTCTCTCGCTTCTAGATAGTGCTAAAAAAATGTAGCCTAGCCAACCTAATAGATCCCGCACTGTCGGTCAAACTCAATCCTCTGTCTCCTCGCCGAAATGTGGCATCCCTATGCCTGTTTTACAAGTACTTTAATGGTAAGTACTCAAACGAACGTAAAGCACTAGTACTCCCTCAACGTAAATACCCCCGACAAACCCGCCCAGCAGCAAAATCCCTCCCCTACATTGTAGACATCCCTGGATGCCGAAAAGCCTTCAACTACAAATAGCTTCTTTCCTCGATTTGCTAGACTTTGAAATTCTCTCGCAGGCCCTGCTTCTGACTGTAGAAGTTCAAGTGTAATGTGAACATACATCTCGCTGTCTAACTCCCTACATGGTATCTCTGCAGATCTGATCCCTATTAGTATCCCCTTTACGACTTAGTGGCACTGTTCCTTGATTTAGGCGAATAAACAACATTATATATATATATATATATATATATATATATATATATAATATATATATAATGTGTGTGTTTTTATTTGTTTTTTGTTAGTGGTACTCTTTGAACGAATTCAATTATTTATACAAAAGTGCATTTTTACCTAAATGCGAATTCGGAATAATTTTCTCTTTGACAAATGTGGTATCCCCTAAATGGGGAGCGGCACATATATATTATTTTTAAAATATAATTATCCACTGACACGTGTTTCGTCGTCTACGACTCATCAGAGTGGCTGAATATATATATATATATATATATATATATATATATATATATATATATATATATATACACTACACTTAAATCCTTTTTCTGTATTCCATACTTGTAAATTTGACACCAGTAATGTTTAAACATTTTCAGCATTTGATTTTTCGATATATAAATATATTTTCAACGTAAAATTTCTAAAGAATATTGCGTTTCCAACAGATAAAAAAATGTTGGCGTTGTGTTTCTCAATCACTTGAGCATCACCAACAACAATTTTTGTTATAAGTACTTTATGAACCACCTATTAGATCAATCTTATTAAATTTAGTGTCCTTAACCAATTATTAAAGTAAATGGACATTTTAATTATATATTGTGAATGCTGATGGAAATGCAGAAAAAAATGGAATGGTGAAAAAAGCATGAACAAAAAAAAAAACAAAAAAACAACCAAACGGGGTATTTTAGTTACGAATTTTCACAACATTTCATCATCTTTTTAAAAAGATATTTCACATAACAAATCAGTAATTATGAGACTCTTCGTTAAATACTAATAACATATCAGGGATGTTGTACGTCTTCCGTAATTTCCGGAGAAAGCCTCTTCTCAAAGAGAAATACAAAAGTGGAACCGTCAATCGGAGAGAAGATTTCAAAATGGCTATCCTTCAGACACGGGGTATATCTCAGTTAAGGGGGGGATACATATAACCGCTAGAGTATTTGTAAATTGCCACCCATTTTGTACTGGTCAGGATTAGCATCGTCAAACTCCAGTGATCTAGCGAGAACCGTAATCATGATTGTACTGTACTCGTTGCGTTGATAATAATTTTCGTGTTTACATCATATTTGTCAAGGTTAATGTTATTAAAAAAGACTTTTTTCTTCTGCGAAAATAATTGTCATCGTCAGTTAAATATTCGTTAATTAAATAAAACATTTTGTTTTTAATAACCTTTGTAATTCTTCTCTTTCTAATTCTCTATGGCCATATTGGCATTCATTGCCAACTGTAAAATATTAAGTCGTAAAATAGACGGACGAAATGACACATCCGCCTACATAATAATGATTGCAACGTCTTGTCACTGAAAGTCCGTGTGTCCGAAGATGACTTTTCAGTCCTGGAAGCGATTTGCACACACTCGAGCAGACATAACACTAAAGACTGTCATTGATATATATATATATTATATACACATACACACATATATACATATTGTCATATACATACGTATACATACATACACACACATATATACGTACATACGTACATATGCATACACACATATGCATACATATGATGATTGCTGCATCTTTTCAGATGATTGCCGTCACATTGAGTTTTTTGTTTGAGTTCTAACCCTAAACCCTAACCCGCCCAATCTTGTCGTCCATGCCATCTCAGGTGATTCTGCACTCCCGCCGCAGATTTGCACATCTTGAATCAGATGTGACATACAAATTGAGTAGTTTCCATCGAGTAGACTTCCTCTGGAGGTTGAAGGGTATTCCTATGAACAATCACATGTCTTCTCAAACCAGCAGTAGACTTTCAAACTTTGCTGCATGTTAAACAGATCGTTTGGTTCGGACTAATAAGTGCAAAGTTGACCTGAGCAGGAGTTCTGCGCGACTTAAGATGGTTGACGTAGCCAGCTTTTGACAAAAACAAAAGTTCAAAGGTGTCGCATTTTCAGCTCTGTGTGTCACGGTTAAGACCATCAATTAAACCTTTGCGAAGAACATCACAACTGTCATGTTCAAGCCTTCGCCACTTCGGCTTTTGCAGAGTAAGTTCTTCTCGTGTGTCGATGTCGATTTGTAAGACTTTCAAATTATTCTTTGTATAAATATACATACATATACAAATACATATACACATGTATATAAATATGCATAAATATATACATACAGATACACATATATATCCATATATACATACATACATACACATATATATGCCTATATACATATATATATATACATGTAAATATACATGCACATATATGCATATATATAAATACACATATGCATGCATATATATATATATACATATACAGATATGTTGTTTTATTATTTATGTATTAGATACATACATACATACATACATACATACATACATAGAAACATACATACATACATACGCACACGTCTTTATAATCTAATATTTCGTTTTGTTTATCTGTCAGTTCAAAATTTCTCTGAAACTACTGAACCGATTTTGTTGAAAGTTGTTATAGACCGTTGTTTTATAAGGTGTAGCGAACTAGGTATTATGGTATCCGTTCGATGCATAGTTAAGGATTAATACGGATTAGTCACCACAGAAGTTTAGCATAAAAGAAAAACTAACTTTTAATTTTGCTCACTTTTGCTAATGATAAAAATAATTATATTTTTTGATAATAATAAAAATAATTATATTTTTTTGATAATAATAAAAATAATTATTTTTTTAATATTAATAAAATAATTATATTTTTAGATAATAATAAAATAATTATATTTTTTGATAATAATAAAAATAATTATATTTTTAGATAATAATAAAAATATATTTTTTTAATATTAATAAAATAATTATATTTTTTTAATATAAATAAAATAATTATATTTTTTGATAATAATAAAAATAATTATATTTTATTATAATAATAAAATAATTATATTTTTTGATAATAATAAAAATAATTATATTTTTTGATATTAATAAAATAATTTTATATTTTTTAATATTAATAACAAATAATTATATTCTTTTATAATAATAAAAATAATTATATTCTTTTATAATAATAAAAATAATTATATTTTTTGATAATAATAAAAATAATTATATTTTTTGATTAATAATAAAAATAATTATATTTTTTGATAATAATAAAAATAATTATATTTTTTGATAATAATAAAAATAATTATATTTTTTCATAACAATAAAAATAATTATATTTTTTCATAACAATAAAAATAATTATATTTTTTAATAATATTAATTATATTTTTTGATAATAAAAAAATAATTATATTTTTTATGATAATAATAATAGTAATAATAATAATAATAATTAATTATTTTTTTGATAATATTAAAAATAATTATATTTTTGATAATAATAAAATTAAGAATTCCTTAACCCGCGGAGTTTGAAAGAATGCGTTCTGTTCGCAACGGGAAAAGGTTTTGACAAAATAATTCTTATAGCAAAGCTATGATTTTACTGATAGTAGCATAAATTAAAACTGCGCAATATGAAAACTAATTATATATGCATAATACTTAGTAGAAATGGCTATAAAATTCAGAAGAGAAACGAAAAATTGAAGGTAAAAGGATATTTAGCGATCACGTAGGTCCAGAAACAAAATGGTCATTGGAGTTAATATTCGCATAAATAGCAATCCAATACGCATAACAATTATTTTGCTAAAATGTTTCGTATTTTAAACTTTACGAATTAAGGAATTCGTAATGTTTCTTTCTGAGTTTCCTGTCGAATAATAAACTGTTGTAAATTATCATTTACAATCTTTTACTTTTATTTATTTATTTTTTTAAGAAGCTCAATTTCTAGTATTGGTTATATTTGTTTTTTTCATCTAGTTAGAATTAACATATAAATATATTAATATTTATATTCTCTTTATGTTTACAGAAGATTTTGACTTGTAAACTTAATAATTACCTCTTCGTTTATATCTATAATATAAAGCTGTGTGTGTGTGTGGTCACGAATAGGCTCCTATATGGTTGACTATTAAAAAAAAAAACTGATCACATATAATGATAGATGTATCGAGACACAGGAATGGCTATGTTTGATCTGGCAGAACAGTGGTTCATTAAAATTGTGGAGTCTGCGTTCGCGCCTGGTCCACAAAGTATTGAAATAAAAAATTTAAATATAAAAAAAAAAAAACGTTTACAAGTGTTTTTTTTTATATAGATGTACATAAGAATACTTTGATAAGTATGTTTTAGCTTAAATAGGGATGATATAATAAAATTGTGGGGTCTGCGTTCGCACCTGGCCTCCATGCAATGGAAATAGGCACAAACTTTAATAAAGACTTTTCATAACTATCTGCGTAAGTATACTTTGATAATTATATTTCAGTTTGAAGAAATATGGTATAATAAAATTATGGGGTGCTCGTTCGCACCTGATCTCCATATAATGGAAATATGCAACTAAGTTTAACAAGGTTTTTTAATATATATTCACAGAATATTGTGATAAGTGTTTCAGTGTGAACAGGTATGGTATAATAAATTATGGGGTTTATCTATTTTATTTTTACTTTCATCATATTTTGCTTTGGTTTTGATTCCCCTACATTCGAAGCTAACTCATTTACAACCCTTCCTTTTCGTAACCTATCATACTTTCATAAATCAAAGTCCATTTTTTGTAGGCTATTTTTGAACCCAGTCAACGACGGGTACTTTTGCTAGTATATATATATATATATATATTATTATTATTATTATTATTATTTTACTTATAAAACAGTAATTTATTGACATGTAGTTTTCGTGTGCTACTTCTCGTCAGCGTAGATTGACTGTTTATAGGAATCGAAGTTTAGACTATGTGTATTATAGTCTAATGCGTTAACCGATATGCCACGAATCCTATATCACTTTACGTGTTATTTTTTATCACCTTTAAACTTGTTTAGAATTTGTTGTTAATTTTTGTCAACAATAATACAGTCAATTAGCGTTTTTAACCTTGAAGGGAAATACCTTCAAGGTTGAAGACGCTAATTAACCGTATTATCTCTAAAAAAATTATATATATTTTGTGTGTGCTTTTTCTTATTGTAATTGTTGTCGATTTTTGTATCTTTGCAGGTAAGAATGATTTACTTATCAAAATCGATTGCGGATTCCTGATAAACCTTTTGATGCTATTGAATTGACCCCCAATTGTTCGGGTTTGAAGCCCCTCATAAGGGGACGCTGTTTATTCCACTAAGCACCACGATCCAACGGTAAGTTGGTATTTACCCCTCCCCAACTCTTTCTCTCTTCTTGGTTAAAATCCGTGTTACAAGGTTTCGCTCGTTGTGCACTCAAGTGGCGTGCCGACGTTAGCGACAGGGTAACTAGCGAACTATCTCCCGTTCTCATATTTCTCATTATTAGAAATTTAAAAGCCCCAATGCGAACCGCAATAAATTCAATTAGTTTGAATTGCATCATAAAACCATAAAAGGACAAATATCTATATAATAAAGCTAAATGTGCGTGTGGTCCATAAATAGGCTCCTATACGGTTTAAAATTACACAAAACTGGCCACATACAATTATAGAAGTGATATCAAGGAGAAAATATGTATGTTACATTTTGACCAGAAGTAGATTATTAAAAAATATGTGGTCTGCGTACACGCCCAGTCCGCAAAGAAGGGAAATAAAAAAACTAAAAAGTTTTAAAAACGTTTTTGATATAGATGCGCATAAAAATACTTTGACAGGTATTTTTCAGTTTGAACAAGGATGGTATATAAAAATTGTGGCGTCTGCATTTGTGCCTGGCATTCATAGAATTAAAATATTCCAAAAAGTATAAGAAAAGCTATCGATTTGCGTAAGTATATTTTTATAATTATGTTTCAGTTTCAAGAAGTATGGTATAATAAAATTATGGAATCTGCGTTCGCGTCTGATCTCCATAGAATGGAAATACGTCACAAAGTTTAACTAGTTTTTTTTTTCTATTTTCAATATAGATCCACTTAAAATTATTGTGATAACCGTGTTTAAGTTTGAATATGTGTATAATAAAATTATGGGGTCTATCTTGATCTCATAGAATGGATTTAAATTTTTTTTTACTAAAATATAGTTTAGAAAAAAAAAAAAAGAAGCTGTTTGTGAGTAATGTTGAAACCAATTTAGATTACCGAAATAGAATTTGACCAATATTTAAATAATTTATATAATATAGCTGAATGTGTGCGTGCGTGTGTGTGTGTACACAAATAGGCTCCTATATGGTTGACTATTATACAAAACTGACCACATACAATGATAGAAGGGGTATCGAGAATCAAAAATGGGTGTGTTACATTTCGAACAGTGGCAGTGCATTAAAGTTGGGGGGGGTCTATATTTGCGCCTAACTCCTAAAATACAGAAATATAAAAAACGTAGCCTATTTTTGAACCCAGTCAACGACTGGTACTTCTGATAGTATTACTCTAAATTTGAACTAAAAACTTACTTTAAATGAAAGCAAAGAGAACTCATGCCGGTATCAGATTATGTAAGATATTACATTGAAGTTTAATCAAGTGTTGCAACAACACTTTTTGTAGCGATAGTTTCGTAGTTTGGAAAATGGCGTTTATCGCGTTTCACAGTCGAGTTATTCTTGAATTATAAGTAAGTTTTGAGAACATACAATCAAGGAGTTGGCGCCGGGCTACACCAGACCTCAGTCCGCCATTTATATTCTTCAGTCTTCTTTACATGCCCTTTTGTCGCACTCGTTAAACTTGTGTAAATCTGGAACGGAAACGTTTATTTAATTCACTCGTGTCGATTGCTCTCAGTTTCATTTTGGTTGCCTTTTTTATATACTCAGTACCGATTTAATTGTTGAATATTTATAAGTTCTTTTGCCAATGTTCAAACTGGGAATATCCAGGAAGAATTTTTAGAATATCTCTTAACCAACATCATTACATATTAGGTCATGTGACAAGCAGGTAAGAAATGGAAAAAAAATCAAGAATAGTAAACATGCAAGAAAGAAATACAAACAATAAACAATTTAACGCAGACACTGTAAAATTTTAAATCGGCCTGTATAATTTTAAAGTGCGGAAATCAACTTCGATTAAGTTCGCGCTTAAAATATAGTAAAAATAATTTACTTTCATATTACTAACCCCAAGTCCAAGGGACGAGCTGCGCCCCCTAAAATATAGTGAAAATACTCATACGGCTTGTTTGCACCTGCTCAACAAGGTACAAATCATTAGACTTGAACTTAAAATATCTTGATCTTGAACAATAATTGCTTACTAACATGTCGCGTAAAATCTATATTTTCCTGACGCAAACTCTTATATGGATGGAAAATTTGAGTTTAAATAGATAAATGTTTATTTAAAAACATCTGCATTGTGATTGGTTTCGAAGCTATTATATATATATATATATATATATATATATATATATATATATATATATATATATATATATATTAGTATATTGATTTTTCTGACGGATGATAGCAATGTATTGAAGGGATGTAGTGAAAGAATAGCTGAACGAATACAAATACTCGAAGACAATAATTAAGTTATTAATCTTTATGATTATGTATTAATTTTTCGATAGATCTTTCACATGCAATATGTGTATATATGTAAGACTCGCTATTAATATTAATAAAATCCGCAATGATGAAAAACCTGATATTTCTGGAGAAAATGTCCCCTTGTCAGGAAATAAAACAAAAGTTCGATCCGTCTAAAGCATATATATATATATATATATATATGCACCCATATACATATATATATATATATATATATATATATATATATAATTATTAATAAATAAATATTTTTTATCCATAGACGAATATACGTTTCGCGTTTTATTTTACATTCGTCAGTACAGAATTACATAAATGTATCGCCGGTTGAACAATTCGAACTTGGTATTATGAGCTTTGGTCTCATAACTACTCGCCCTACGTGACAATGACGCTTTGAAATATGAGAGGAATATGTTCTGTATTTTTATTTTATTTTATTTTTATGGAAAAAAAAAGTAGTGCGATTCTAAAGAGTTTCGATCTCAAGGGAGATAACCATTAAACGTAATAAATTTATTAATTATCTCGCGGAAGGTCTCAATGTTATAGGAGCTTAATAATTATTGCTAATAAATGAATTTTATGTTTAGCGTTTCCAAGTTTTCTAAGTAAGGACATTACCGATATTCTGACTAAGTTAGGTAAGATGTGGTCAAGCGATGTGGATGTTAGGCTATACGCAAACGCGCACAGAGAATTGAACAAAAATATAATCTACTTGACAGGAGTAAAAATTAGAGGTGGGGCGATTTCTATATTTATCCCGATTCAGATACGGTTACCGATTTTATTCTGAATATCCAATTCCGATATAATACCGTATTCCGATTCTTTCAAAATTTCTAAAGATTTTTCTATAAATTTGTTATATACAGGGTGACTTAAAAAAAAACGGGCCCCAACTCTAATTAGGCCCCGTTTCTTAGTATTTTCTCCGAATGAAATGAAACTTTGGTCATAACTAGTTTATTATATTCAAAATATCACATCAAACCACGAGGGCCTTTTTTTCTCCGTTCTGCAGCATATGTTCTAGATAGCCTCCATTTAGCTTTTGTTTTTTGAGGGCCACCTGTACATATATATATATATATATATATATATATATATATATATATTGATTACCGTAAAAACCTTCGTAAATATGTGCATATATTGTGTGTGTATGGTGATTGATGTACAGATTTTAGTTTTTTTCTAGTAGTTGAAGATCAATAAACATTTATCGTTTTGCTATTCGTACAAACAATAGAAAATTAAATTGCGAGAAATGATAATTAAGTGAATCGTTTTCGACATCAGAAAAATAAGCAGATTTTTTTTTTCCGATTCTAATGCCGCCAAAAATTCCGATTCCGATTAATCGTCCCAACACTAATAAAGATAAAACTATGTTGCACTTTTTCGTTTTCGACAACCTGCGTATTTAATATGTAGAGCCACCCGGAATTATAGACGTTCCTTGCTCGATATACGGCATAATCACGTTGATACACCGGTTCCCACTGGATCACCGAAGTTAAGCAACGTTGGACCTGGTCAGTAGTAAATTAGTGACCAATTGGGACTTTCAGGTGGCGTATGTGATCTCCGCTTATCTCGGCATTGTTCCCAGTCGTCCTGGACTTCTCCTTGCCAAGTAATACCGATTCAGGAGAGGTGTGGCAGCCCTTGCCTCACTATTACACACCCCGGCTATCCTTACAGCGGGTATCCATTGTCTTTTGAGACTGAAGTGAGACTTCCTTGCTCGATGGATAAATCCGTAACTGCGTCACGGAAATGATTTTGCCGCCAGAAAATTATCTGATATGAATTATTAAAAGCTAATACGTGCGGAACCACATTCGAATTTTATTAATTCGATTACGCATAAAATAATCTTTAAGCCACTGCTGCTGAGCACCATGTGACTAAGTTTGCTATATATGTCACATTGATTTGATTTATTACAGAGCCAATTCTCTATTGAATAGTATGTTGTACCTAATATTATAATACTGATTAAAAAAAAAATTATAAAAGATATGGGTGCCATCAGCTAGAATCGAAACCAAAACTTTTAGCGCGTCAGCCGCGTCTCCTACCGATGTAGCTCTAAAGCGATTGGTATGAAAGACTTTATATTAAGCGACTTGACGAAATGAATTGAATTAGGGCCACCTGAAGTTGTCCGGAGGCTAAAAAAAAAATAAATAAAAATAAACAGAAGAGGTAAAAAGTATATATAACATCGTTTATATTAAAACACCATGTACAACATAATCACGTTGACACACCGGTTCCCGCGTGATCACCGAAGTTAAGCAACGTTGAACCTGGTCAATACTAAATGGGTGATCATTTGGGACTTCCAGGTGCTGTATGTGGTCTCTGCTTATCTCGGCATTGTTTCCAGTTGCCTGGTCTTTTCCTTGTCACTGGACTCCAACAGTGCTGATTCAAGAGACGCGTGGTTGAGGATTGCGCAACCATTGCCTCACAATTACATGCGCAGCTGCCCCTACAAGCGGTATCCTTTGACTTTTGAGACTGAACGAAGGCATCGGATTAAAACACCTATCGACCTACCTCCCAATCCGTTCTATCTTTCTTATTTCTCTCTTCCTATTTTGCCACATCCCTCTTCATCCATCTCTCACCCTTGCCCGGTCTTTTCCTTTATAATATTGAAAATAGCTGAAAACCCGACCTCCTCTACTGACGAAACCTGGCCCAGTTAATTCCCAAAGAATGAATGATTTTTTTTTTTTAGACATTTTTCATCCACATCAACGTTGGTTAAGACTATACAAACTTTGTGGATGTTTTATTTTTTTATGTAGATTTTAACTTCAACTTGTACACACACACACACACACACACACACACACACACACACACACACACACACACACACACACACACACCTGTCCTTTATAAAATAGACTAGCGAGGGGTACCCGGCGTTGCCCGGGTGTTTGGAGGTGTGTGTGGAAACTCCGGGGGTGGGGGGTTAGAAAAAAAAGTAAGTATGAGGATCGAATCTGAACCCTTGAGGCAAAGTTTTAAATTAAAGTGTGAAAAAAAACCAAACAAACGTGCGACGTTAACGATTGCCCCATCGCGATATGCTAACGGAAACACGTTTGAATTTATTTAATTACTTGTATTTGGCAGGTGTCCGTTTTAATGAGTTAATGAGGTCAAGTTTGACTGCGGGATAGTATTTACTGCTGAACGCTCCCCCCCAAGATGTTATAGGAAAAAGACTAACCCACATGCGGCGAGCGACAGATGTTGAATAGTTATCTTCCCGAAATCGAGCAAATTAAATAGACAGGCGAGCTTCGTTGTTAACTGTGAGATATTACGATTTATATGTGATATAAAAAGTTTTTAAAAGTTGTGAAGCGAGCGACCGCTTCTCTGAAAGAATCCTTTTGTAGACATACAGAAAAAGCGAACACACATACATACATACATTTTCGCTTTTATATTTATAGATGAAACTACTGACAATAATATTCCGAAACTTGCATTAGAAGTCGCTGGGAAGCGACCGAGAGGAAGGCCGATGATGAAACGCCGTTCTCAACGATTTCTGTGAAACCGGTTTTCAATTGAAACGAAACCTGTAATTGTTTAAATTACAGACAAAAATTCATTATTCGTCCTCGCTCGAGATTCACGCATTAAAAAAATAGCGAAATCTCATCAATTTTAACGGTGTTTACACAAATTACATGTGTCTAAATTTGAATAAATTTACAGCTTTTCATTCAATTTAACCATGCAATTCGTTTCATAATGTGCGATTTTGCACACCACTGTACTCTTGAGTGAAAGGGTTGATACCTGCCGTTCTATGAAGAAGGGGCTTAGTGCCGGTTGTTTTATGATTTAAGAATTTAAAAGGAACCGAAACTTAACATTAGTTGAATTATTCGGACTATCGTTCTCACCTTGAGTGTTATTTTCATAATGTTTTAGTCGATGTAACCTCCGACCTTCTTCGGATGCATCTTGTCGAACTCACAAAGTTTTCTGTCAGACTCAGAAATCGTTTGTCGAACACGGAAATATGCATGGGGTTTTGCACGAAACCCTTCACTTAATCGATGGTTGTTGCAGGATATCATTTTTTCAGCCATGAAACTTGTCGCTCGCATTGAGGATTGAATTTTCTACCAATCATGCCACCCCGTAGATTAAATAAAGTGTTCTGTTAAAAATTCCATGCAGATTCGAGAGAAAGATTCCCGAGTTCAAGAGAAATATTCTCGAGTTTAACAGAAAGATTCTCGAGTTTAACAGAAAGGTTCTCGAGTTTAACAGAAAGATTCTCGAGTTTAACAGAAAGATTCTCGAGCCCGACAACATACACCTGATAAAGGTCGGAGGTTACATCGACCGAAACGTTGTGAAAATAAACTCAAGATGAGAACAGTAGTCCGATATATCCAACTAATACGAATAATCAATCATTATCTCCAAATTTCAGAAACGTTAAAATTTTTAGTTAGTCAAACGCCATTTAATGTTTTTGTACTGCGCAATTTATTGCCATTTTGTTACAAACGCGTATTTATATCCTCAAAAACACATTGCATGAAAATGTGGCATAAGGTCGAATACTGGAGACTGAAAAGCCAGCGACAAAGAGGAAGAAAACTCAAGTCTACAATAAATGCCTGAGCGGCCTCGTCGGTATAGATGCCTCGGTCGATAAGCAATAATTAAACTCTTCTCAAAATGAAAAGGTAAAGCCTGGGAGGATATACCTACCAGAATTGCATAGAACCATGCCTTAACCCGACAAAAAAAACAATATCATCTAAACCAAATATCTCAGAATCTGTTGGCATGATTGTCAAAGACGTAACTTACTAACTACTTTGTTATTAAATCACGTTTTATGCCTTTCTGTATTACTCTTGCTTCAAAAGCCGCAGCCGAGGAGGGAAGGAAGGTCGGTATCATGGATGGACGATGGTGCAGAGCATTTGATTAATGATTGAAAGCTACTTTTGTACTCAATTAGTGACCCCCCCAACATTATGATAGATCGTCGTTAGATAGTCGTGTCCGCTCACGAAGAGACCCCACCGGCCATTACAAACCTTACTCCCATTATATCGGCCAGTCATTCGTCTCCTGTCTATCGAAGCGAACCAACACACAAATCGAGAAAAGTGTATATGCCGGGTCTAATCGGACCGGCATCAGTCTGACTAAGCTGATAATCGCGATCATTTTGACATGCTTTACCCCCTCCCCCTCCACCAAATCAACTCGCACCCTCGCTTTCATTACCCACCTAGTACCACAAGATTCCTCGTAATATGGTAATGAAGACAACGCTTTTTTTTTCATCTGAAGTTCTTGACAGTGTCGATAGCAAGATTATAGCTGTAATATAGAAACCCAGTGTCACCATTAGCAACGAATATGTCCGCCAAAAAAAAAAAAAAAAAAAGCGTTGTATATTTGTAATTTGGCAACATAATAGTTAAACCAAACCCTGATTTTAAAGATAAATATATTCCATGTTATTTCGTAAACAAGATAATCACAGCATATTAGGCCATTCAATATCTAAGTCAGTGATTTTGAGAGAGATTTTCGTATCGCTTTTAAACATTTTAAAATAGCTATAAACTACTTTCTTTTGCGTGCTTATATTCTAAAAATAAATATTTTACAAACGGTATATTGTATTTAATATATAGATGTTAAAACGGTTTGCTAATTTTGCGACTTTGGCACTAGATTGGGAGATTTTTTTTTATCTAGTTAGTAAAACTTTGAGTTAGCAGCTAGCGTTTTATTTTTCTGTAAAATCTGGAAAATTTGTCACGAATACAACCGCAATTTCAGATTTCAGTAACTATTTTCTGTTTATTTTTTGTATTAGGACCCTATGCCAGTAAGTAACGATGGTATGAATTTCGGTGAGGGTCACATTAGTACATGTCAGGATGACTTGATGGCACACAGAAAATATACACAGTTACCGGTGGCGTGATTGCAACGTGATCAAAGGTTAACTCACGAGACAAAACGCGCTAGAAATGTAGGTGTCGAATGATATGACATAGAGATACGTCACACGTTCGGGTGAGAGAACAGAACTTCTCGGCAGTCACTAGTTGGGAGCAATACAAACGAGATGCGTCTGACAGTGTAGAGATAATCTGAGCGAATGTTACATGGAAATTTTGCCCGTCTGCGTCTCTCAAATCCCATTCTTAAGACTAAGTTAAAAAACTTAAGTAAATCATTTTTCGTTGTATCTCTCCCCTGTATGCTCTGTCTTTCTGTCTGTCTCTCTCTCTCTCTGCCTCTCTCTGTCTCTGTCTGTCTCTGTCTGTCTCTCTGTCTCTCTCTCGCACTCTCTCTCTCTATATATAATGTAAATAAATAAATAAAACCTTGAAAACACAGTAAATCGCCATTGTATTTTCATGCATGTTGAGCTTTGTCCGTCTAGCTAAACAAACGATAAGACGCAAACACAAGGAAACGTCCAGTCATGAACGACGGTATGAAGCAACCGGGGAAAAAGATTAGCACGTATAAACAACATATGCATGAAAGAGACTTTGCTTTATTGATTTATTTTCTTGATCTTTCACTGTAAAGGCACATATGTGCAAGTCTACACGTTTAATTAGGCGGGACAAAGTAATGCCTCCTATTTTTTATTCCGCCCGAATTGATCAATTACGATACAAATTGCATCGTTATTTGTGCATTCATGATCTGAGAGGTTCATCTCTCAGTTGCGGATATTGACGGTATGAGCCTCTAAGAAAACAACCCCTTTCATGGACGTACGTCAAACTCAGAGATGTGTCATTGAATTTCTTCATGCAGAAAAAAAAGACACGCTCAACATTTACCGGCGCCTGTGGAACGTTTCTGAAGCTGATGTAGTTGATGTCTGCACAGTTAGAAGATGGGTTCGTCGATTTCAAAGTGACGATTGAGATGTGAGTGGCAAAGCCCGCTTCGGACGCCTATGCGCAGCCATCGCTTATAGCTGGTAAAAGTGTATGGAGAATGTATAAAAATATATTCTGGAGTATAAAAAGTCCCGTCTTCGTAGCTCTTTAACTTTTTTATAGTTAAAAAATAGGATGCATTACTTTTAGAAGGGTCCTCGTAAACGATAATGTGCTTCTTCACGTTTAACGTTAAAATCTAACACTAGCAGAGTTTTTTTTTTTTTTTCTTCTGTCAAATATATTTCGTGGTGATGTTTTGCAATTTGTCACTATGCAGAGGGAGACCAACTGCAGTTTACCAAAGGATTCGTTCATTTTTTTTTCATCTCATAATTTTGGACGCGATATTTTTTAAAATCAAAATATTAAAAAAAGAAAGATGCGATGAATTTTTAATTTAACAAAGTTGATAACACTAATAATACAGAATGGTAGTCTTTACTCGACTATTAAGAGAAAACCAACGAACCCACGTTATTTCTATTAGATGAGAACATTTAAAAAAGAAGTTCGGCAACTTTATTAAAAAGTAAATGTTATGGTAAGGTTATTAAAAAAATCAGTCTTTAACATAAAAAAAAAAATACCCCAAATGAAACTCTTTAATAAAACAAGGATGAAACTTTTAAAGCTGCGGCGACTTTTTTTTTTTACCGTAACAAACCTTATAATATGAAATTACTAGCGGGGGTACCCGGCGTTGCCCGAGTGTTTGTTTCCGGGACGGGGGGGGGAGTTTTAAAAAATGTTATGGTAGGTAAGTAGGAAGGATCAAACCCGGAGTCATGATTAAAAGTAGGAAAATAAAGTGTGAAAAGAAAACAAAAAAACTCTGTAACGTTAACAGTTCGGCCACCAAGAAAAGTCCATTCCAGTTGTTTAGGAAAAAAAACAAAAAAAAAAAAACGACTACGGTAGGTCGGCGCGAACGTGAAAATATAATGTGAATTATCCAGCACGCTAACCACTACGCCACAGAGCACTGCAGCTTAGTTTAGTGATTTTAAATAACTTCACATGAAAGAACTACGAAGCCAAACTGGTGTTCTCTTCTCAACTGTTCCTTGTGAACGATCCCCAAACGGTGTTAAGTGGTGGCAGGGGGAGGAGGAATTTATTAGAGAGAAAATATTTTACCACTTCCATTGATCTTAACCGATTTTGGCCGTGACTTCTCAGCAGAAAAAGTATAGAAATCTAAGATTATCGAGGAATTTGAGAAATAATAAGCCTATAACACACCTCAGATATTGTTCTGCCGTTTGTGCATATTATATTTGCATGAAATATCTTGATTTTTAATCCTATTAATGTCAAAATCAGACGGGAAAAAATGAGTTCATTTTATTTATATAGAGAGAGATGAGATGATAAAAAATGAACGAATCTCTTAGTAAACGAGAGTTGTCCCCCCCTGCGCAGTAACAAATTGTAAAACAGCGCCGATTTTGTTTGCAATTTTAGATTTAAGTTAACCAGCTTACCGTATCCATTTCCTCTCCAGTCATCATACGAAACTATTTCTTCCATACTTAATACCTGCCGAACAGTAATTATTGTACACATGATTTGTTTTTATATTTGAAAATATCTCTTCCAGTGATCTTCCAACGCTATAAACTCTAAATCCTCAACGAATTTATGAATCTTTTTTGAAACGTTGCATTTCTCGATTAGCCAGACACAACATTCCTTCATGAATTACGTCCCTTGTTTATTTTTAACATTTAAATTAAATGCTAATATTAAACTCGCAAATTACAGATTAAAAAATGTTAAAATATGTTTATAAAACACGAAATATTATGTATATTCGTAATATTTTTACATATAATCAGCGGGATTCGCACTAGGCAGGTTAAACCAGTTTCCTTTAAAGGAGGAAGTTTCATGAGAATATCAAATTCATAAGCAGTCCGAAGTCTGCATATCGTAGTCAGAGGAGATGACCTCGATAGCTTTTTGCAGTTCTTGAAGAAAGATGTCGATTTCCTCCTACGTGCAGCGTCTGGCATTCCCAAATGGTCACCCATGTAGTGCTGACATTGCTTAACTTCTGTAATCTAACTAGAACTGGTGTGTAAAACTGATTATGTTGTATGTATATATATAGTCTTTGAAGTTTTTAACATTTGAAACCACACAAAAAATTATTTTTTATCATTCATTAAAAAAAACATCTAGTCAGTAAGTCATTTAATCACCTGCAATCACTGCATCAACTCTCAAATTTACTATAATACCAATTTTTATATTTTTTAAGGGATCATCAGTTGTTTACCATGAAACACTGTTTCGGGGATTTAAAAACAAAACAGTGTATTACATCATGGCTCCCCAGCAGTGTTGATCAAACACCACCACCCTTAATCTTAGGAAGAAGACAAGTTACAAAAAAATTTTTTCCCCAATTTCCTATTCTTAATTGTAATTACTAACCTTTTCATAGTATAAAAATGAATTTCTTACCTGTGCGATTCATCAATATATATATATATATATATATATATATATATATATATATATATATATATTTATTATACTCCAAGATTTAAACTTTTCATACACTATAATTTTACACAATGTATGAAAAGTATTCCATAACTTTAAAACGGAGATCTTTGCTTCTGAACTAGCGCGTCCTGAAAATTTTAATTAGCAACATTGTATGAGACTGGTAGATACTATTGTGGCACGAAAAAAATACAATTTGAATTGCCTTGAAATATAAAGCTAATTCCAGGAGCAAGGGCGATAACTCGGTTCGTATTTCGTTCTTGGTTGCCATGTTATTACTCTTGAAGCAATGAAACAAAGGCAAGAATTACGACTTTTTCTCTGACAACCAAAGGATACCTTGAGTTTTTTGTAACCAGACACCGTGCGTTCTTGCATCGCCAAATCAGATTCCTTCTCCGCGGACTTAATTTCTCCCTTATTGTTATTTCTCATACTTACATAACACTTGTCTTACGCCATATAACTAGTACTTCATCTTATGCCGTATTTGGCTCTTATGCAGTCAAGAGTGAGTGGCCTAATGGCTAACGTGTTCGTTAATTAATTAGACGACCTGCGTTATATCCACCTATGACTCAAAAACATGTGCTTGATTCCTCCTTGCTAAACATGATAAGTTAAGAATCAAGGATAAGTAATCATGAGAGAGAAGTTGCACCCTCCCTTACATCTCGGTAGTAACCAATGAAAAGGGATATTTTCGGATGCCCTCAAGAACGCTTAGTAGATTTTTATATGACGCCACTGCGTGTTTGTCTGTCTTAATTTCTCATTTTTAATATGGCTCCTGTATGAAATATTTAACATTTTCTGAAAGCATCTCATCTGTGGCCTGCACCATCCTCATCAGGTTCGAATAAAAATGGAGATGACAAGAAGACGCATCAATCTGATTTTTAAGCCGAGTTTCATGTTTCTGTTATTCCATATTGGCTTTAGTTTGTGAAGTACTGTTGTTCTTAACGCAATTCTTGCAAATATTTCTGGCTTGGGTCCTGGTTTACAGTGTAATGATTAAATATTTTTGATAGATTGGCAGGCTCGTTTTCAGTCTGCGATCCTTAGGCTTAAAAATCTCAGTTTCACTATTTTGAAACTATTTTGATTGCTAGGCATCCCACTAAATGTCATCGGTCTCTGAGTTCGATTCCCACGGTTTACTGAGGCGTACTGAGGGTATCACGCACCACATTCCGTCCAAGTACGAGAAAGGCGTAAAACATGCTAGGCGTAGATCATCTGAGATTAAAGAACAT
>NC_136519.1:72424396-72449396 GCF_053919585.1 Euprymna scolopes
TATATAGTAAGTTGAGAGGTAGAGAGAGAGGATAGCGATAAAGTAATCCCTTCTATTTTATTCGGGCGGGAAAAAACAACTAGGAGGGATTATTGTTGGAACGACCGTCGGAAAAATTAGAAAACAAGATAAGAATGTTTCCTTTTTATTATCGCTTACTACACAACCACGTAAGGTAAAACACATTTAAATATCTACACTAATGTCCACAGAAAAACAGACAGCGTAAGCGAAAGTGAAACGGCTAAAATTAAAAGTAAAAAAAAAAAAAAATTGACACGAAATAAAAAAAAAAACAGGTACTAAACAGAAGACAAAACGGTTAAATCGATGTAAATAGCAGAAAGGATAAAAGTTTTATTATAAAAATAAATTTGCCTTACGGTAAAAAAAAAATATACATATAATATTGAAGAAGAAAGTTCTTGCAGAATTTTTAATTTTGATTTCAAATGATGAATTTCAAATGGGTTTTTTTTATATACATTTACTTTATATATCATTTTAAAGGACGATTTTCGCTTTATCTAATCGTTTTAATTACAATCGTTTTAAAACAATTATCTCTTTTCAAAACATTGGATACAAGATGTAAAGAAGCAAATTCGCACAATTTTCTTATTTCAATTCAAGCTAGACCGAAAAGCTGCCGAAACAGCTCGCGATATCGACGAAGTGTTTGGCCAAGGAACCACTGCTGATCGCACAACACAATGATGGTTTTAAAATTTTCGTGATAATGACGAATCTTGAAGATAATGAGCGTATTAGTCGGCTATCGGATTTTAACAAGGATCAGTTAAGAGCCTTAGTCGAAACCAATCAACACACAACTGTTCGATAACTTGCTTCTGAATTAGACGTAATGTATATACGACGATTTTGGTTACTTGAGAGAGATTGGAAAGAAAAAAAAATTCAGAAATGGGTGCCTCACTAATTGAACAACAGCCAAAGGAAACGTCGTTATGAAGTGTCATCTTCCCTTCTTTTATGCAACAAGACCCGTTTCTCGAGTGGCTTATGACTTGCAATGAAAAGTGGGTTCTTTATGATAACAGGTGACGCTCAGCTCAGTGGTTAGACGCCGACGAAGCTCCACGATACGCCCCGAAGCTACACCAAAAGTTACACCAAAAGAAGGTCATACTGACTGCTTGGTTGTCTGCGACCGGTCTCATCCATTAGTTTTTGAATGCAGGCCAAACCATTACGGCGGAAAAGTAGTCAACAAATGGATGAAATGCATCAGAAATTTCGACAACAACAAGAATTGAGCTACAAAACTCTGCCTCATCCACCATACTCTCCAGACTTCTCACCTGCCGACTACCAATTTTTCAAGCATCTCGACAACTTTCTGCGTGAGAAATGCTTCAACATCCTAAGCGATATCAAAACACTTTCAGCGACTTCATTGCGACCAGAACGCAAGATTTTTACGTTCCTGGCATAAATACTCTTGTTTTTGTGTTAGCAAAAATATGTGTTGACTCTGATGGTGCTTATTTCGATCAATAACTACTTGTTTGAGCCGAGATATCTTCATCTAAATTTAAGTTAAAAACCGCAAGAACTTTTTTGTCATTTTGATATTATCAAATAAAAGCACATTGCTCATCATTATAGATTGGAAGATAACTTAATCTGCGTCTTATTCAATTCATTATCTATCCAATAATTTATCAGTATATTCCGATTTGTTAATTCATTTCCTAATCCATTGTTTAAACTTTTCTATGTTTTGTTAATTAGCCTACTGTATTGTCACGAACAAATGGGCGTGTATGAATAACCATTCATTGATTTTTAATGTAGTTTCTCTGAAGCTGACTTCAAACTATATATAGTTTGAGCGTTAATTAAAACAGTTTTGGAACCGAGGGTCAGGAAAAAATTTGAACGCAACTCAAATCAAATTGGACTATCGCCCGAATTCTATTTATATTACCGCTAGCACAAGCCTTTATTTATAGAAAATGATGCCTTTTCTCTGTAGCTTTCAATATCTAAACATCTTGAATCTGTCCCTGGCTCCCTTGAACATTCACCTCGTTTAATGATTCTCCGTTTTGGAAGAACGAGTTATAAAAAGTTTGAATCAAAATCATTCTTTTTCTTGATTGCTGAAGCATTCAACAACCTATAAACGTGAACATTTCTTTAGCTCTCCTTAAGACTAACCCAGTTTAATCATAATTTGTTTTTAAAACGCGAGGCAAGAATAATCTGAACGTAGCTTAAAACTAAATTGGATCATTTCCTAAATTCGAAAACTCCTAAGAATATTAACTTTTTCTCCAGCTCTTCAAAACACTAGCTTCGTCTAATAATGCTAAAACAGTAATAATAATATCATATACGAATCCTTTAAATTTCCTAAAAGATAATAATAATAGTAAAAAGAGATAATAATAATAATAATAATAATAATAATAAAAAAGATAATAATAATAATAATAATAATAATAATAATAATAAAAAAGATAATAATAATAATAACAATAATAATAATAATAATAATAAAAAGATAATACTAACAATAATAATAATAATAATAAAAAGATAATACTAACAATAACAATAATAATAATAAAAAAAGATAATAATAACAATAATAATAATAATAATAATAATAATAAAAAAGATAATAATAACAATAATAATATTAATAAAAAAAGATAATAATAATAATAATAATAAAAAAGATAATAATAACAATAATAATATTAATAAAAAAAGATAATAATAATAATAATAAAAAAGATAATGATAATAATAAAAAAAGATAATAATAATAATAATAAAAAAAGATAATAATAATAATAATAAAAGATAATAATAATAATAATAATAATAATAATAATAAAGATAATAATAATAATAATAGTAATAAAAGATAAGGATAATGATAATAATAATAATAAAGATAATAATAATAATAATAATAGTAATAAAGGATAATGATAATAATAATAATAATGATAATAAAGATAATGATAATAATAATAACAATAATAATAAGTAAGAAAATATATACAAATGATATAATGGCCATAACACGAAAATTAATAGTAATTCGCAAAATTTAATACACATATGTATCCAATAATGAATAAGCATGCTATAATCCTGCCCTGCTTGTCATTAAGCACTTTTTGATAAACACTGGGGTTTTAGTGGATATATATCTAGGAAACTACAACGATAGAATATATATTTGTAGTCATCGACATACGGTACTGTTTCGTTAAGCACAATTAGTCAATGCCGCTAGATTAGCACCTCTCCTGAGCGGAGGATTGAGCCTAGGACCTAGCACCATCGCGTTGACATATATATATATATATATATATATATATATATATATATATATATTATTTTATTAATTAATAATTAATACGTGTATAAAAGTAAGTCACGTAATAATTATTAATTAATAAAATAATTAATATTTAAATAAAATGAAAAAGTAAAAAACGTCCTAAAAAATTGGGCGAAGAAAAATGTAAACAAAGGCCAAATAACTCCTTTCTTATAATAAAAACGTTCAGGGAGCGAAATAAAAAAGAAAATAAATTAATCGCTAAAAAATAAATAAAAATCCAACAATCTTATATATATATATATATATATATATATATATATATATAAACACATACACACTCACGTAATTTTGGAATTTGGTATATGCACGTTGAAATACTAAATTACTATTAATGTCATATAAAAATCATTAATAAAGTATTCGTTCATTTTCCCTTTTTCTCTTCAGCTCTCATTCTCTATCCTCAATCATTCTGTCTTTCTTCCCCAACATCAATTTTAATCTCTCTTTCTCTCTCTGTCATTCTCTCTTTTCCTTGCCTCCCACGTCCCACATCTATCCATCTCTTCCCTGAGCCTCTCCCTATCCCCCACTCTCCGTGAGACGACCACTGGTCTATTGACCTATTAATGTACCAATAGCTAAACCCCAGTCTCATCCTCATTAAAGGATGAGGATGAGGAAGCGGAGGGCATGTTTGATTCAAATTACTTCTGCTGGTACCACTGTCGCTGCTGCTGCTGCTGCTGCTGCAGCAACAACAACAACAACAACAACAACAAGCCGCTCCCCCCTACTTTCCCCATTAATTGAATAGAAGAAACATGCCGCTGTTACCTGTCATCGATTGATCGCTATTTTTAAAAAGAAAATCTGAAAACGCTAACGATTGAATTTAAAGCGGAAACAGTTGGCGGTATTCACACGATGTTTCGTCGCCAAAAGAGACACACGGACGTAGAGACATGCACATAGGCGCGGAGTTGGGTAGTAGAGGGTCGCAGATAGTGGTGCATGGTTAGAGGTCAGGTCAGTTGTAAGGTTAGATAGGCGGTCAGCGCTTAGATAGATAGATAGAAATATAGAGAAGTCCTGACATTTATAGAGAGATAAGAAAAGATATATAGATGGTCAACACGTAGATAAGTAGATATAGTCATATAAACATTTTCGTATATGGAATGATAAATAGGAGTTTTAGATTTTTGCCCGTGGACTTAAAATGAATGTTCTATGCCAAGGTTAAATAGGGCTAAATTTGTGACCATTTCTTGCATTAAATCCTAATCCCTATTAATCCCTAACTATATATCATGTACCATAGTACTTATTTTGCTGCATCTTATCATAGCAAAGATACATGCAAAATTTCAGCCATATCGGCCCAGTAGCTTTTTTAGAAAACGTGAAACGTACAGACAGACAGACTAGCAGATCGCCACAAGGAATGTATTGACAATTAGGGTTAAATAGCTTGATAGCTAGATAGATAGCTTAGATGGCTAGCTAGCTAGCTAGATAGCTTAGATGGCTAGCTAGCTAGCTAGATAGATAGCTTAGATAGATAGATAGATAGATAGATAGCTTAGATAGCTAGCTAGCTAGATAGATAGATAGCTTAGATAGATAGATAGCTTATATAGAAAGATAGTCTCTCACATTGTTTTCGTTCTGTAAACCATTAGGGTAAGTCGATTTGCAACTTTTTTCAGAAAATCATCATGGCACTGGCGATGATAGTTGGGATTTGATGTGATAAAAACAGATACCAAAAATTAGATTCCTATCTTGAACAGAAAATTGAGCATTTAATGTTTTAAAATCGTGTGGAAAAATGTTGAGAAATCCTTCATTTTCATAGCATTTTACACAACACTGACTTTGAAATTTCACTATTTTTATAAAAAATTCAATTAAAATTGATATGTTTATATGAAATACATTTAAAGAAAAATAAATACATGAATTATAATTTTAATTATGAATCGCAACTAGCAAAATATCTCAACTTTTACTGCATTGATTAAACAAAAATTGTAAAAAAAGCTAATTAACAACTAAGTCTTTTAAATTTCACATTTCAAAAATATATGTGGAGATGTATTACACAATATAACAACTTGATACAAGTTACAGAACCATGTATTTTAATTTTTTTATTAAACGCAATTCGTTACTGTTATAACCGTTAAACTGTTATAATAGAACTAAATTGTTCTGTATAATTTCCTTTCAAGGAAAATGAAAGTCTAATTTGCTGGCACGATGACTTTGTAATAATGTGTCTGTTTTGCTTCCTGCCCATATACAACTTTTTGAGAAAAATCAATCAAATTTGACCAGTGTGTGGCTGCAAAATTGATAGCAGTAATCTTTTTCAGATTTTTATTTTAGTTGTTCACTATTTTTTTTTTAAATTTTTTGTGATGTAATATGAATAAAACTAACTATTGTTTGGGTGAATTGAGAAAACTAATAAAATTTAATGGATAAATATTTATTTACCTAATAGACACAATCGTTTGAATGCCCTCTTCTCTCACATCCAATACAACTGAGTTTATCATCGATATTATGATATTTCCCGGAAGTAATGCAAAAGCGCTATATTTTAAACTGTTTAAAACTAATTTGGATTTCGGTTAACTGTTTTGTTCTCTGAATCATATTAAAATATACTGTTGTTGGTTAAAAAAATATTGTAGATTTTGATCTCAAACCCCCCAAAAATGCATACACTTGGATGATAAATTTAACCAGAATGTTTAATTTATCATAGTGTGTGAGGTTAGACACCTCTGGTACATAAACACATTAACCTTGTGGTTAATGTTAGCCATCTTGCTTGATTCAAGAGCCAAATTTTCTAAGCTGCATATCTTGGGTTAACTTCTCCTCGAGAAATACCAACAACATACTCAAAAGTAACCTCTGATCTTCACTTAAATTATTTGTTTCTGCTGCTGTCAAATAATGATGATCGGGAAGGGCACTAATTTTTAAAAATTCTACTTGAGGCAAATCTTGATAATTATTGATACAGAGTTTCCCGGAAGAACCAGTAAATGCTGTTAGGCTTTTTAAATGGCAGTTCTTCTAGTGGAACCTGAAAATTGCAAAATTCTCATGTTTAATAATAGAACCAGAATACATAATAAATACCAATATATTATTTTATTTTCCACAAAAAAGGAACATAATTGCAGGTGAATCTATAGAATTAATTTTACCTCCTTGTTAGGAAGACAAGTGCAAACTTTTTTGACAAATTTCTGTCTTGCACTTTACTGCAAAGTCATCATATAGCAAGATAGGACATTTACAGCTACAAGAAGATATATCAAACAGTCTGTCTAGCAGTTCCTTCATTCTTTTCACTTTGATTGCTGCAAGAGATTTCCTGTCGATCTGTTGGGCCCTCTTATAGCAAAATATATTGACCTTCTGTCCTATATAAAGTTTCCTTAACAAGAGCAATTGGTGATTATCTGCTTACCAAATACTAATTAATTACTTATCAATTAACTTAGAAATCTCACTATTTTTTAAATGGGGATAACTGGTTTCGAGGAAATAACTAAACTGGATGACTTGCCCCAAAGTAGGGGGCGCTGTTTCATCCAAACGGACCGGTGGACCAGCAAATTTTGTGAACCACGGGTTGAAACTGAGCATCGTGCTTTTACTGGCATTTTAATTTGAAAAGTAAAATAAATAAATGGATTATAACTGAAGGAAACTGTTGTAGGCTATCTTCCAGTTTCATATGTGAAAAAAAATAAGTGCTAGTTATAATAAATAATGAAACACTTTGTAGAGTTGAATTAGATGTATTGAAGAGAGAGAACCAAATCAAAGCCATAGTAGTGTTTAGTTTAGACATTTTTCTCAGACTTTAGCTTCTCCTTTGATAATATGAATTTATCTATAAAGAGGTTCATTCTGGCTAAAGCTGTGACATTTTAAACGAGTGTTTAGAGTTTGAAAAACCAGTGCTTGTGCATCTATGTTGCCATGCTATTTTTAATAGTATTTTCAAATTAAATTTAATTTTTATGAAATTCTTGTTTATTAAATTGTTAGGTGAAAGAACAGAATAGTTACAACATACCCTTCTATCCTCCCCATGTTTAGAATGGCTTTCTAAATAATAAGGTTATTTTAGCACAATAACATAGATGTACAACTACCGAAAAAAAACTTTCCTTATTTACTCGTATTAACCTTTGTGAGTTATCTGATTTTAAAACTATAATTTTAGAAGTAAAACTACTGCATAAAAACAATTACTCCCTAAAAATAAAAGAAATAAAAAGTTTGCCACTAATTTTTTTTTATTAAGTACTGGAGTAATGCAGACATTGAAATATAATAATATATATTTTAAATAAGTTTTTCGTTTTTCCTTTCGAAATAATTAAGCCTAAATCGTAATGTTTTCAAATTAAATACCAAACAATAGAAATAACGAGCGTGTGTTTGCAACGGTGAAATCTAAAATATTCCCACCCAAAAAAGTTCCTGAAATGAAAAAGCGAACTTTGGTCG
This sequence comes from Euprymna scolopes, assembly GCF_053919585.1. Taxonomy (NCBI): domain Eukaryota; kingdom Metazoa; phylum Mollusca; class Cephalopoda; order Sepiida; family Sepiolidae; genus Euprymna; species Euprymna scolopes. The sequence goes on from NC_136519.1 coordinate 72,432,273, forward strand.
CTATTATTTAAAAACAAAAACATAATTTTTCCTTTAAAGTTAATATTTATTTTATTAATTCACTAGCGGGGGTACCCGGCGTTGCCCGAGTGTTTGTTTCCGGGACGGGGGGGGGGAGTTTTAAAAAATGTTATGGTAGGTAAGTAGGAAGGATCAAACCCGGAGTCATGAGTAAAAGTAGGAAAATAAAGTGTGAAAAAAAACAACAACAAAAAAAACATCTGCAACGTTAACAGTTCGGCCACCAAGAAAAGTCCATTCCAGTTGTTTAGAAAAAAAAAAAAAAAAAACACTATGGTAGGTCGGCGCGAACGTGAAAATATAATGTGAATTGTCCAGCACCCTAACCACTACGCCACAGAGCACTGCAGCTTAGTTTAGTGATTTTAAATAACTTAACATGATAGAACTATGAAGCCAAACCGGTGTTCTCTTCTCAACTGTTCCTTGTGAACGATCTCCAAACGGTGTTAAGTGGTGGCAGGGGGAGGAGGAATTTTTAAGAGAGAAAATATTTTACCACTTCCATTGATCTTAACCGATTTTGGCCGTGACTTCTCAGCAGAAAAAGTATAGAAATCTAAGATTATCGAGGAATTTGAGAACTAATAAGCCTATAACAAACCTCAGATATTGTCCTGCCGTTTGTGCATAATGTATTTGCATGAAATATCTTGATTTTTAATCCTATTAAGGTCAAAATCAGACGGGAAAAAATGAGTTCATTTTATTTATATAGAGAAGAAGATTATCCTCACTCATTTTATTTAAAAATGTAGTTTAAAACATATTCTCAATAATGATTCCATTTTCTAAACGGTACGGATTGTTTGGGTGACGGGGCCTTCTTGAAAATTCATTGAAAAACTTAATAGCTTCAATTTTTCAACCTTTAAAGTCATTTCCTCAAAGATAATGATTTTGAAAAAATATTTCGTGTAGGTCTTTTCTATGTCAAACCCCAACTATCATTACCATTGCCTCACCGAGTTTTTAAAATCGACCTGCCCTATTAACCATGACCCTGTCTAAGTGCTACGTTTCCTTAATTATTCTATTTACCTATTTCCAAGGGTTAGACACAAAGTCAAGTTTGGTCTTATATGACAATTCTGCAAATAATACCAAGATAAGCGGAGATCACATACAGCGCCTAGTATTCCCAAATAGTCACATATTTTAATACTGACCATGCTCAACGAAGCTTAACTTCGGAAATCATTTATACAGTCGTTAGTATTTATACTAGTAAAGTTGGTAATTTTTAAATTTTCCCAATTAATATTCGAATTAATGCTTATACTACTATACAGTTGAATGGCTTTTCTGTATCTCTTGTTGGAGAAATTGGTCTAAGGTAACGCATATTTGTATATTTCCATGTTGTTTCACTAGACCATCTATAAATAATCATAATCGCGTTGACACACCGGTTCTCGTCAGATCACTGAAGTTAAGCAACGTTGAGCCTGGTTAGTACCAAATGGGTGACGATTTGTGAATTCGAGGCGCTGTATGTGCTCTCCGATTATCTCATTTGTTTCCAGTCGTCCCATGTACAACATAAAAAGGAAACTGGAATCTTAGGAAGATCTTCATCATCCCAGTACTTATAACAGCAACCGGACTCATGAAAAAGAATTCCAAAACTACTTGTCGAATATACGAGTGTGTTTGTGCGTGTGTGTGTGAGAGAGAGAGAGAGAGAAACATTTGCATTTAAAGGAGCCGTTAATCTCTCTGTTGGAATTCCTGAGACAGCAGGTAAATGTCTAGCATCCGGTAGTATGCTCCATCTCCAGCCAAAAAAGAAAAAGAAAATTGGAAAAAAAAAATGTTAACATAAGCTTCATGTTATAATATTGATTTAGACTTATCATTAGTTAATCCGTTTAATTAATCATAAAAATAGGATTCGATTTATGCAAATAGCTGCAGATCAATACGCTTCTATTTTCCGATGAAGTTCAACGACACTTCACGAAGCCATAGTTGCACTGAAAAAAACGGTCACTCTGACTGCTTAGTTATCTGAGACGGACTCATCTATTAGTTTTTTGGATGCAGGCGAAACCATTATGGTGGAGAAGTAACTGTCAATAAATTAATGAAAGGCACCAGAAATTTCAATTGAGTATCAGAACATTTTTTGAAAGATAAATTTAATTTTTATTTTAAGTAAACACATCTATATTATTTAAAGTTTTCGGACTACTGTTCTCACCTTGAGTGTTATTTACACAATGTTTCGATCGATGTAACATCCGGTCTTTTTGGGGTGCATCTTGTTAAACCCGGGAATTTTTTGTCAAAATTGAGAATCTGCACAAAATATCAAGCGAAACCTTTTATTTAATCCACGGAAGTAGCATGCTCTCGTTCCGTCAGCCATGGCTGCGTAGAAATCTTAAATAATTCGCAAGTATGTTTTTGGAGTTTCTCCCACACTGAGAATAGAATCGTCAATCTCCAGAAGAGTGTAACTTACAACTGAAATTAACCAAGTACTTTATCCATTGCGCCACGGATCAAATAATGCGAATAATAAATCCTCATCTTACAAATATAGAAACGTCAAACCCGTATGTCGTGAAAAAAAAAAAAAAAAGGAAAAATAAAAACGGAAGATATACGATGGCCTTTCAAAAAGTAATTCTTCCTATTTTTTAACTTAAAAACTAAAACATTTTCAATACTCTTTTGCCAGAGATGAAGGTGGCTGTGCATGCGCGTTCGGAGCGCACTTTGGCATACAAGGGTTGTTCCAAAAGTATAACCTATCAATTTTTACTCAAAGGCTGAAGAGCTACAAAGACATAAATTGAACATAAATAGATACTTACATTCAATGCTGCTAAGGCTAAACTTCTTTCTTTTAACAATCGCAGGAAGCCTTCTCAACCACTGACTGCCATGATTAAAAATACACTACCTGAAAGCTCTTCGTTCAAACTTCTTGGCTTAACATTTAGAGATAACATAAATTGAAACAAATATATTGGGGACATTTCCAAGGTTGATACAGTGCTGCAAAAAAGTGGGCTTTTTCTACTACGCTGCAAAATTACTCACACCTAAGGGTGACCTGTGTCTCTACAAAGCCACTATTCACATATGCATGAAGTATTGTTGAAAAATCTTGGCTGCTGCATCAGCTGTAGGAAATAAGTTTGGATTTGAGGACAATAGTAAATTAATATAAAATAATTTTGGGTTTGAGATTGATAGTAAATTTATCTATCTATCTATCTATAAAAGTGAAAAGGTCTGTGTGTGTCTGTGTACATTTCCCTACCAAATAACTGCCAATTTTCGGTTTAGAGACTCGAGATTTAACAAAAGGGTTATTGAGATTTGGGAAAATCTTTTTAATCGGATTTTGGCCAGAAATTTTGTTGTCAAGGGGTCAAAATTCAACGATTTGAGCTTTGAAAATTTTACTAAACTCCTCCGCCAATTTTTGGTCCAAACGCTAAAATTTAAAATGTAGGTTACCTGTACATGAGTACAAACTTCTTAATATATATATATATATATATATATATATATATATATATATACACACGATGACCCAAAAAAAACGTGATATCTCAACGACCGTGAGTACACCAAGATCCCAGTGGGAGCTGGGACAAAGAATACACGGTGTTAAATTTCTTTCGGACAAAATACTAAGAAATGGGGCCTAATTATATTGGGGCCCGTTTTTTTTGGTCACCCTGTATGTATATATATATATATATATATATATATATATATATATATATATATATATTTATGCATACAAAGTTATTAAGTGTACAAAGGGCTGAACTGCTAGTTAGTAATAAACTAAAACTTTCTCACGGTGATAAAGTAAAGCCCGGGAGGTTAGATATCCTAGGACTGCACAAGATGAACTTTTACACCGCAATTAGCAGTTCATTATAGGAATAGACTTTACTCTGTCCATTTTGGTTTCCAGGGTTTAAAAGCCGCAGAAGGAATTCAGTGTTTGTTTCTAACCACCATTTGAAAAACAAGCTTTAGAAAGAGCAGCCGTGTGGATCATATACTTCCGTTTTATGTGCGTAAACAAGCCCTGAAAATGCGAAGCTAGTTTCTCTGAATGATTATAAATATTTCTTAAAGAACATTATAATGCTGACAGAGAGTCGAGTTGTTCATTCAAGCGCTTAATCAATAGTGGTCAGAGACAACTTTTTTTTTTTTGCTTTCTTTTTCCTCCCGTGTCCAAATGATTATCACGTTTTACGACCGTTGTCGGTGTCGGCTGATTTTTCCGCTTCAATGAAGCTATTGTTAAAGTGCTTGTTATGACATCGTTGGAGTGGACGGTGAATGAGGTTTTAGGTTGGCTCAATGGTTAGCAACACGGACAAGAGTATCGAGTGCAAGATAGGGTGGTGCACATTTTTTGCGATTCGTTTGCATCTTACATAATTGCATTTTTATTTACAAAGGGGATCATCACGTATCAAGGCTCAGACGCCCGTACAAAGAATGTAACGATAAATGTTTATGGATTTTAAAACTATTAGAAAAAACTAAAATTTATAGATTTGCAATATTCCCACCCATGTTTGTGCGAAAAGGATCTTGTGTTATGGGGACTGGCCCATTCACTCATAATGGACTCGTCTAACCACTATAGAAAATATGAGGTTAATACTATAGTGTGTGGGGGAGTATTGTGGCCTAGCAAGGAATTACAGATACACCCCTTTACTGCTTTTGTATATATATTATTATTTAATTTATTTTTACTTAACCCTGTGGTTTGCATCATTCTTAATGACCATTCCATAGGGCCACAATAACTGACGACCATGTTTCGAAAACCCGCGAGGAAAAACCAAATCTTTAAATACTCTAGTGTCTTTACAACTGGCGATAAGTATTCGAGAACGCAAGTTGAATTTAAAATACCTCAGTGGTCCACAATTGGCGACACAATAGTCGAACTAACGACATAATATTCGCACGAGCAGATAGTGTTAAAAAAATAATAGCAAAAATTATTCAAAGTATAGATACTGGAAAAAATGGACGAGTAAACGTCTACAAGACCAGTAAGCAATTCTGAAAGTTGCACTGAATTCTACAAGATTTTGAAGGGTTGTTTTCTAGGAACCACTAACTCTTAATTCGGCGCAACAATTAAAAAAAATATATCGTTAAACGGGTAAAATTTCCGAATGAAAAATAAGTTATTGTAGTAAAAAGTGACTTCAGTTTTCGTTACATTTTTTTCCTGAAAGAGAATATTGTAACAAATTACTTTATTGTAATTTTTTCTTTCCAGAGAGAGAAAAAAAATGAACGTTAATTGAGAGAATATATTTTTAAATCAATATTTACATTGTGTTGAACGTTAGTCATCAAGAAAACAATAAGTTCTTCATAGATTCAAAGAAATATACCATTTTTCTTCCCTCTTAAAAGATAAAAAAAAACAATACTAACATGAACTTTGACACAAATGTGGCAATATCCAATGTATTCGCAAATAAATAACGAAAGGTTTCAGAAACAGAAAATGGAAAAGATTTCAACTACTATTACTGGAACAGATACTACTTGACAAACAAGAAAAAAAACTCATTGCTACAAACTTTAGCAACGAAAAACCGAGTCATAAAGTACATAACGTACTCACAAACGTCGTCTGGAATGCGATTGACAACTTCATTTACGCCCCAGACGATGACTACACTTTCGCCTCTTACTTTCGAATGGATAAGGACCTGCATAACATTGATTGTGCCGATTAAGCAGACTCCCAAAACTCCATCTATTTCTTCGAAAACTGGGATCTACAGAATACAAATTCGTGGATTAGATTTTACCGCGGAAAACATAACTTTTTCTAAAAACGTAAAACTAAAAAAATAAAAACAAAAAAAAAACTGTTCAGAAAACGTTATTATTAGGGCTAGGACAACAGCATATTCTTTTCATTGTTTGGACTCTCGAGCATATATCCGTTGATATCTTATGTCTTTTATATGGTTCTCAGTTGATAACTGTCTGTGTCGGATATATACTCGAGAGTAAAGACAATGAAAAGAATACTCTGTTGTCCTAGCCCCAGTTTTATGATATAGAGCTGCCTGAATTTATAAACAATAAAGATGACTTATTGAATCAATAACCAACAATCATAGCAACGATTTTGAAACTAGATAAACTAAATATTTAAGATTTCAAATACACGTACAAGAATTGATATAGACAAATGACTCGCAAATTCGCAGTTTTAATCAGAAAGTGAGCCAAACCTGATACTACAGAAGTTAGCGGGAGGTTGCCACCGAGTGGTTAGCATGGAAAAAGGTTCAAAGAGCATAAAAGAATCCAGCGTCGTGCACGTAAGAAAAATTCATAAAATATCAAAATCCAGAAATAAAATACCCTAACGCGCCGCACACAGTAAAACGATTTGCTAAAAATCAAAGTAAGTCGTCACCAAGTCAATATTTTCGATACGGTGCCTTGCATTGGATTAAAGACTGTCCATGACACACAATTTTGCATGCATTGTGAATTTTACAAAAGTGTCCCTTGTCGAGCAAAGAAATAAATTAAGTCGAATACGACACATTAGAACAAACGGAAAAGATAATAAAAATATATATACGTAAATATATAAAAACTATACGTAAATATGTGCTGACGAAAATATTAGACATGAATTTTCAATTGGATTCGGGATCAGACTTGAAAATCATAAATTTGCATACATAGAAAAAATTAAATAAACCGATCATGCTAAAGTCTTGCATAACAGCCAGAAAGGTAATTGGGTCGAAAATAAATTTTGAAAGTAAATTAATCATGAATGTAAATTACGAATTTAAATGGTGTAACGTTTTCGTGTTAAAAAACATTCTTTATGGAACAGATTTTATGCAACAATTTAATTTGTGAGATTTGCCAATAAATACGTTTTGTCGAAAGGAAAATCTAATGTCAGAATTAAAAGAAAGTTTTCTTGAATTTTTCACAACCGGTCTAGAAAAATGCACAAAATGTCAGCCAGATTCGAACTCGAAGATAATGAGCAACCAGTATTCATGAAAAAAAAGTGTATTGTTCGCCTCATAGAAAATTAAGGAGCTGGAAAGATTTGAGGAAAAAAAAACCCAAAACAGCACTCTACTGAAAACCGAATTCAGTCAGAAGCCCCTACGGTTTATATCAGAAAAAGTCGTAAGAAATCCGGTGGTAATTTTAGCACACGGAAAACCAAAGGAATTTACACAACAGCAGAAATAGCCGGACGCAGCCCTCTTCCCCCCCCCCCCGAAATTCTGTGAAAATCCCCTTGAGCAAATGCATATATATACAGCAATGAATTAATTCAGAAATCTATAAATATAAAAGCGAAAATGTTTGTGTGCGTGTGTGCGTTTTCGCGTATGTTTAAGGAAGGCTTTTTTCCGAGAACAGCTCGATCGTTTCACAACTTCTTAAAACTTTTTATATCGCGCCTAAATGATAATATCTACGAGTTAACAACCGGGAATCGCCTGTCTATTTAATTTGCCCGACTTTCAAAAGAAAAATATTCAACAATTTTCGATCGCTGCATGTGCATTAAGACTTTTCGTATAAAAAAAGAAGCGAACAAACTCGCGGTAAATAAAACACTGTCCCGCACTCAAAGTTGACGTCATTAACTCATCAAAAACGGGCACCTGCCAAATCGCACGTTTTGTTTTTCACACTTTATTATTTTCCAACTGCGCGTCAAGGCTTCGTTTTTTTGTTTTTTTTAAACAACCAACGATTTTTGTTTTCATTTACCCAAGAACACTCATACCTACAAACACCTGGGCAACGCCCCCCCCCGCTAGTAGTATATAAAAGTAACATGTGTGAGAAAACGATATTGTTTTTGCACCGACCTAATAAGTCGGAAATATAGACAACCTTTCATTGTATCTATTTTCTTAGTAGAATATTTTCTTTCTACCTAATCCTGTTGTTAGTGCCTTTTTTTATAACCCTTTTCCTAGGGCAACCATTATTTTTAATCTACAAAAAGGGAGTCTCCTTCCATCATAATGTTTATTCTTACACGGCGTTGTGAAACTTTGCTCCATCCTGCGTATTCTCCTTACCTAGCTTCTTCGGATTATCACTTTAGATGTCCGTCGGTTAACATTAAGAGAAAGAGTTGAATATTTATTAGATTCGTATTTCACATGGAAACGTAATACATTTTACAAAACGGGCATAAGCTCATTGACAGATCCAATTGAGTTATAAAGTGCAAAGATCTTTGTCTTAAAAATTATAGAGCATTGTGCAGTCAAGCGAACAAACAACTTGGGAGAAAAATCCAATCTATATAATTATAAAACTCAAATGACCTTGTAACGAGTGTTGTAATCCAACATCCGGTTTACAACTTCCGGTTGCGCATGTATAGATAAAAATAATCAACGCGACAATAAAACGAATTGTTTTACTGCGTACGTTTTTAGCATCTCAATTTTTTTTTCGCGTTTAAATTATCCAAATAAACAATTGTTAATACGTTCTGCATTTTTTTTTAGATCGTTCATTTCCGTATTACGTTTAAGTTATTTTAACGCATCTTTCTTAAAAATAAATCTACTTTAACCTGTTGACAACCATAAGAGAATTTTACAATGGCGATTTACCCACCGCCTTCCTTTTTTTTTTAAATTTATTCTCCATTTTCAATACACTTTTCTTAAAAACATTTATACATTTTCTTCCACACTATCAACATGAATAAATAACCCTGAAAATATGATTTTAAAAAAATTGCGTGTTTTGTTCTCACTATTAATCCATAGATTTTCAAAAACAGTTTTTCGTCCTTATAAATAAAACAACAGATGAGTGTAAAATATTTAACCGATAAACTCTTAAACTACTGCTTACATAGCAGTAAAATTGATAGGAAATAGTGAACATACACTAAAGATTGTTTATAACGAATAAAATATTATTTGGATGGTTTAATAAAACGTACAGAAATGTCCGCAATTTGAAATGCAAACCGTACATTTAAACTTGGCAACATTTCTATTACTTATGCGCATGCACAAATTCATCCATAGCTTGTTATGGGTTTATTTAAAATCTTAGTTATCTCGTGATAACTCAAGCGATAAGGAATGCGGCTGGGGCGCGAAAGATTTTGGTTTCGATTCTGGCTGACGATAAGTAAGTTTTTTGTTATCTATAATATAAATCGCACCTGTCTGTTTAAATGTATGTATGTATGTATGTATGCATGTATGTCTAAAACTTTCGACAGAGGTGACGGATTTTCACGAGATCGGTATCATTTTTGAAGCTCGACCCTTCGGACGATAAATGTTGAAAATTTGGCTAAAAACATTAATTCCTTCACCCTCAACTGAGTACTTTTCTACAATGATGGATCGCTTTTGTCGCCTATGTTCTCGATGGGTTATCTCCTATTTTCGATTGACTAGCCTTAATTTAAACCTTCACCTCTTCCAAAGAGGTCACGTTCATTTGTTTTTTATTCGCGTTCTTTTCCTTCTACACAGTACGGATTCGAGACTACCTGCCTACTACTTTTTATCTTCTCTTTTGCTCAACATACACCTCCAAACACCCGGGCAATGCCGGGCACCTAGGCTATTTAGGATATATTAGGTACAATATAATATTCAATAGAGAATTGGCTATGTAATAATAAATACGAAATTTGCACGAATTAACCACCCGTCCCCATCTTCGTTTTCAGAAGAAACTTTTAAAACGGTGATAACTTTTAGACTGGAACTGACAGTTTTTTACGTCGACCTTTTTTTTTTTTGCAACTTCGACAGTGTATAATAGAAAGTGATCACCGGTTTTCTTGTTTGCTTTGGCCACGTGCTTCCTTTCTGTTTGCTACTGTAGATTCTGTCGACGTTTCTCTACCGCTGCACTTCAACAACAGTCCGATTAACTTTATTTCATAGAAAAGGCGATTAACTCGTCCATCGTCGCTTCAATTCTCATCTCACGAGCGAAGGATTATTACTTATTTTACGCACGATATATAGGTACAAGCATAATTTAGATTTAATCTATTAGCTGTTCAAACGCCGCTTACTAAGGTGTAAGCGTTTCTAAATTGATCGTTTTGAAGGTCTTTATTGTTGAGCATCTTTAATTCATTATGATTATTGTTGGCATTCGTTTCACCTATGTCTTTCCAGTTAGAATTCTTTCTAGAAAGACTCTTTATCTGAAAGTACATCTTTTAAACTCTTCGGCCTAACGTTCACAGGAAACATGAGATGGAACAATTACATTGAGAGTATTGCCAGGACCGCTGCGAAGAAGGTGCGTTCTCTCTACCGTGCTAGAAAGCTACTAACGCCCGAAAGTATCCTGTACCTCTATAAGACCACCATTCGCCCATGTATGGAGTATTGTTGTTATATTTGGGCTGGTGCATCTGCTACTAGTCTCTCTCTCCTAGACAAGGTTCAAAAGAGTCGCCAACCTGATAGGTCCTGAACTGTCATCTAAGCTTCAGCCTCTGTATCATCGACTTTAACGGTGAATGCTCCGACGAACTGCAGGCACTTGTACCTCCTCGACGTAAATACCCCGACAAATCCGACAAGCAACTAAATCCCACCCCTTCACAGTAGAGATCCCTAGATGTAAGAGAGCCTTCTACTCCAGTAGTTTCATCTTTAACACCGCTAGACTTTGGAATTCCCTTCCGGGTTCTTGCTTCACACACTGTACTGACATGCAGAAGTTCAAGTTTAACGTGAATCGACATCTTGCTGCCTAACTCCCCACATGTAGCCTATGTCCCTGATAGTAGCCCCCTACACCAAAGTGGCAATGTGCCTTGTTTGGAGTGAAAATGTAAAAACAAAACAAAAAAAAAACAAAACATCGGATATTTACGAGGAGCCACGTGAAGGTTGCCAACACCGATAGATAAAACTGTTTCTGGGAAACAAACTGGATTCGAACTTGGCACGCTTGAGTTCTCAGTTTTTGTGGCGAACCACTTTGCGACGATCACCTCCCATTCGTATTGCTTTTGTGGATTAGACATAAAAATCATACACATAGCTGTTGTTTATCATTATTCATTTATTTTGAATAAGAGATAGGGGAGGGGGAATTATTATCTATATGCTAGACTACCCGTGACCCGTTTGGTCAGTATGTTATATTTGCTATGGAATTCATGTATGAGCGTGACACTTGTGACGTAAAGAAAATAGTTTTTTGTGACATAACAAAAACATTTTCATGAAAGTATATTAAAATGAAAAAAGAATATAGATAGATTTCTATGAGTCGTTCTGTTTATAATTGTTTATTTTTGAAAAAACAAACAAACTTACAGTCATTGAATTATAAGTGGTTTTGTCATAATTATAGATAAATGTGCGTTGAACAGATATCATAATAGTTAAATTCAAATTTTGATATATATTTAAATTTAAACGCGAAAAAAACAAAAAAAAAACCAATTGGAACTCTGAAAACGTACACCGTAAAACAATACGTTTTATTGTCGCGTTGATTATTTATTTGTAACGCAATTTAGAAAAAAACATTTTGGAGGTTATTTATTTATGTTGGTAGTGTAGAAGAAAATGTATGAATGTTTTTAAGAAAGGTGTATTAAAAAATAGAAATTATATTAAAAAAACAAGGAAGGCTGTGTTTATTTGTTTACACTGTTATGAGTTTGTTCATGCACGCATGCGCAACCGGAAGTCGTAAACTGGATGTTGGGTTACAACACCCGTTACAAGGTCATTTGAATTTTATAATTATATAGATAGATAGATTAATACGATAGCGTGTGTTATTTTTGTGTTGTGTTTACATCCGTGTCGTTTAAAAGTTATTAACTTCCATTTCTTGTCATAAATAATTTTACCAAGAATCTTTCAAAAGTTTTTGCTTCGGTTTCCATTACAGCTGACGATACTTAAGTCATTCAATTATTTTACAAATAGTTTTATTAAGAATTCTTCATAATTTTGGTTTCGATTTCGATTATAGTTGATAGCCTTTAAGTCATCTATTTCTTTTTATAAATAATTTTACAAAAATTCCTTATAAATCTTGGTTTCAGTTTCGATTATAGCTAACGGAAATCCAATCTATTTTTAATAAATACTTTTATCAAGAATTCTTCATAAGTCTTGGTTTCGGTTTCGATTTAAGCTGACGGAACTAAAGTTATATATCTATAATATAAAGCTGAATGTGTGTGTGTATGTGTGTGGTCACGAATAGTCTCCTATATTGTTGACTATTTTTAAAAAGATTTTGAAAAAAGATGTGTTAATAGAATGTATTTGTTGTTTTCAAGTCGGTTTCAATTTAACCCATAGTTGGGACCCTAACAGATAACTACCACTCCGGGGTGAGTGGACCTAGGAGCAATAGCAATTAAAGGGTGGCTCCACATTCTCCAAAGCCCACAAGCTGGCGCCTCATCACTGGATATAGTTTAAAGTCATATCCAGGACCATAGACTATATAGTACTATATATATATTACTATAGTACTATATATCTATAATATAAAGCTGAATGTCTGTGTATGTGTGTGTCTGGTCACGAATAGGCTCCTATATGATTGACTATTTTAAAAAAAACTGATTACATATAATGATAGAAGATGTATCGAGACACAGGAATGGGTATGTTTGATCTGGCACAACGGTGGTTCATTAAAATTGTGGGGTCTGCGTACGCGCTTAGTCTACAAAGTATGGAAATAAAAAAAATTAAAATTAAAAAATAAAAAACGTTTACAAGTGTTTTTGATATAGATGTACATAAGAATACTTTGATAAGTATGTTTTAACTTAAATAGGGATGGTATAATAAAATTGTGGGGTCTGCGTTCGCGCCTGGCCTCCATAGAATGCAAATAGACACAAACTTTAATAAAGACTTTTCATATCTATCTGCGTAAGTATACTTTGATAATTATGTTTCAGTTTGAAGAAATATGGTATAATAAAATTATGGGGTGTTCGTTCGCACATGACCTCCATAGAATGGAAATATGTCACAAAGTTTAACAAGGTTTTTCAATATAGATCCCCAGAATATTGTGATAAGTGTTTCAGTGTGAACAGGTATGGTATAATAAATTATGGGGATTATCTATTTTGATTTTTACTTTCATCATATTTTGCTTTGGTTTGGGTCCCCCAAATTCGAAGCTATCTCTTTACAACCCTTCCTTTTCATTACCTATCATACTTCCATAAATCAGACTCCATTTTCTGCAGGCTAATTTTGAACCCTGTCAACGACGAGTACTTTTGCTAGTGTGTGTGTGTGTATATATATATATATATATATATATATAATGTTTGAGATTCGGTTTCGATTCCAGCTGATGAACCCAAGTCATATAGATATATTTTTCGATTTTTGAAATCGCAACTTTACAATATATAAAAATCAATAGAACATTTACACTATAATAATATATACGAAATTTGTAAGAATTAAAATATCATATTTAAGCGTATGTTACGACCTGGCTACGCCGAACGTCCCTGCTAGCTTGGATAAATACTTTTGCAGTTTTAACAAAATAGCTACAATAGTATCAGAGCGTCTTTATCAACGCTGAATACTACAGAATGCCAACATATAAATCAGTCCCCTGTGGAATTTCCACAAGTCACGCTAGTTATCATTATATTAATGTCCTTTTGTCACACTTCTCATGACTTCCATCATATCTCGTATAACTTCTACCTGCTTCAGCTTCCACAATATTTTTTATGCCCCTTTTAAAGTCTTGATACATTCGACAATCATTTTTTTTTTTGTTTTTCCACATACACACCAACTGTTATTGCTATATCAATAATTATTTCCTTGTGTCCACCTCCCCATAATAAAATTAAATCTGGTTTCCCTTCTTCAACCAAATTGTCACTTCAGATCACAAAATGATTTGTCAAGTCACAAAATAATTTTTGACGTACCTGAATTTTTGAGATAAGGATTGGTTCTTCGTATTATTTGGATTCATCGGACTACTGTTCTCATCTTGAGTGTGATATTCACAACCTTTCGGTCGATTTAACCTCCGACCTTCTTCCGGTGTACCTTGTCGAACTCTGGAACTCTTTATTTACTTCACGGAGGTAGCGTAAACATTAATTGTAAAAAGTGACCTTCTCTTGAAGGTTGAAGGTTCAATCCTCAGTGTGGGTGACCGAAAAATACAATTGCGAATTACTTAGGACCTCTATCCGGTCATGGCTGACGGAACAAGAGCACGCTATCCCCGTGAAGTAAAAGGGTTCCGCTCGAAATTCCGTTCAAATTTCTGAGTTCGACACATTCCTGAGTTCGACAAAATACACCGGAAGAAGGTCGGAGGTTACATGGACCGAAACGTTGTGAAAATCACACTGAAGATGAGAACAGTAGTCCGATGAATCCAAATAATTATTTGTGATTAGCGTGTTCCCATTTTCTTAAGCTCTACTTACATATTGAGCACTATGGTAATAAATACTGAAATTATTGAAGTTATATTTTACAGAAGTTTATAATATTACTAGAAAGTACACCCGATGTTGCCTGGGATTAAATAAGGATCGACGACTGTTCAACACCATACTTATATTATCGATCTCGATGAAATTTCTCATCTTTCAAATGAATCGATTGATTGCATGCTTTTGTTGGGGATTCACTGCGGTGACTTAATTAACATTGCATTCTCGTCTACATTGCACTGTAGAGAACATACTTATAAAATTATTTTTTAGATAATGGCTTGAATTAAAGTTTAAACTTCTAAAGCCAAGTATTATGATTCTGTTGTATTCTAAACAGAAACATTAATTTCGAACGCGTCCCTGTCATATCAAAGAACCTACTATTGATTTTATGACATTACTTTTACATGATCACATAATTCACATAATTTACATAATCCCTTGAATTAAAGTTATTAAACGTAAAGGAGTTAAGTATCGTGGTTCAATTGTGCTCTAAAAAGAAATATTCATTTCGAACGCCCCTCTGTCTTATCAAACAACTTACTATTGATTTCATGTTGGCCCTTTTCTGCTTGTGCGGTGATCAAGCTTCTCAGATGCACTTGTGATGTTAGGCATTATAAGGTGTCAACTTTGTTCAAAATCGGACTGTTTTTTTTTAATCGAATTTTTCGATTATCGATTTTGAATAAATATCAGAGGCATTCCGATACAAAACCTTCTAAGAACACTCCAAGACTCATGAGGTACAACTGTGTTAAATTTCATAAAAATAGGCCCAGCTGTTTCGGAGTCCATGGGGGAACGAATGCACAAAGTGCTTTTTATATTTAAGTAGAGATATGTGATAACACGAACACATACATATATGTGCGTATTTTATTTCATGTTTAATAATAATAGACACACTCACACTAGATTATATATATATATATATATATATATATATATATATATATATATATATATATATATCTTTCCGGTGGGAAGATATCCAAAAATTGTAAATAATTGAATTTCAACAAGGGTCGTTGATAGTGCTCAATCATAAGAAAGTTATATTAAAAATATTTTTTTAATGTAAATACAGTCGACTCTTGCTATGATGTGCAGACCGTTTCAATCATATGGCAAATTTTTTCTTCTCAAAATTTGAAAAGGTCTGGAACCTTTTTAGTTTTTGTACCTTAATTTTTCTTGCCTTGAAACGGTCTGCACATCGTAGCAAGATATGACTGCATTTACATAAAAAATTATATATATATATATATATATATATATATATATATATATATACATGATCTAGTATAAGTGTTCTATTTTCAAAGGAAAATTATACTAGGCAAAGAAGAGAGAAAGAGTTGGTTAATTAGTATATTTTATGATTTAGGTCACAGTGACCTCTTGCTTTTAACAACCACGTAACGTGTGACCTGATTCATTTTATTTATTCGATATTTTTCCCGTCAGCAATTGTAAATACATTAGATGTAGGAAAAGATTGCGAATGGATTAGGACTGTAAATAAGATCGACCCATAATTAAAGAAACATAAGCAGGTCGACTTTTAAGGCCAGCGAGTCCTTCCCACCGGCGAACGACATCGCTTGAGGTGAAATTAAATAGGTTAGATGTTTAAATTTTTTTTTTCCATTGTACTTTTGAGATCTTGAACTTCAACATTCCACAACCTTCGGGCTACGATCAAAGTATAGTTTATTTCTGAAGAGGGTCATCCTTCAAGACTATGTCTCGAGTGCCCCTTTGTAGGCGTAGTAGATTCTCCTCCACATTAAAAACCAATGTTTATGTCTAACCATACACTAAGGACAATTTATAACGAGTAAAATGTTTGTTTGGATGGATGAATAACGCGTACAGAAATATGTCGACAAGTTCATGTTCATTTCTACTTGCCGACATATTTGTATTAGTTTTGCGCATGCGCAAATTCATCCATAGCTTGAAGTAGTTTAATTTTAAATATTTCTTTACTATCTCGTGATAACTCAAACGATAAGGAAGCCGGGTGGATCGCTAAATGTCTTGGTTTCGATTCTGACTGATGGCAACCAAGTCAGTTCTTTTTAAACTTTTGAAATCAGTACTATTTATTCGATACAATATAATCTATAACATGAATCTCACTTGTCTGTTTAAATATATGTATGTATGTATGTATATTTGTATGTCTGCCTAAAACTTTCGACAAAAACAACGGATTTTCACGAGATCGGACGACAAATATAAAAAAATTGGCCAAAAACATTAATTCCTTCACCCTCACCTGGCCACTTTTCTACAGGGAGGGGTCGCTTTCTCCGCCAATATTTCGAAAGTCATCTCCTCTTTTCGATTGACTTGCCTTAATTTAAACCTACGTCACATCCGGTTTGGCGATAGGCGCAACAGCAAAGACCACGTTTTTTTTTTAACGTTCTTTTCCTCCTTCGCGGTACAGGTTCGTTCGAGCCTGCCTACCTACTTGCACTTTGTTTGCTCAACACACACCTCCAAACACCCGGGCAACGCCGGGCACCAAGGCTAGTATTCAACAAAGAATTGGATAGCTATCTAATAATAAATACGAAATC
>NC_136519.1:72461896-72506896 GCF_053919585.1 Euprymna scolopes
ATATGTATATATAATGTGTGTGTGTTGGGCTGGAGAGGGCTTCCGTGAGCCGTTGTTAAGGCAACCTTTCTAGGGGAAGCAAATCTCTGATATAAAAAAAACATAAAGCGGGAGACCAGTACCCGCATTAAGCTGGTCTGTAGTTTAACTTGTTGCTGGCTATCTTGCTCTGTTTTGTTGCTGGATCTCAACATTTTGGAGAGAGAGAGAGAGAGAGAGAGAGAGAGACTTAGCTGTCGTACAAAGCTAAAACCCTGTAACATCATCTTTGTATAGATACTCCCTCAGGCGTTTAGGCTCATGGGCTTTAAGTGTCTGAGGGAGTGGCACTCGTCTGACAAGATGTTGCAATCATTCATATATATATATATATATATATATATATATATAATGTACACACACATATATTATGTATACACACATATATGTAAGGATTTTTTTAAGGCAACGAATTGTAAATTAAAATAAATTACAGGATTTTTTTTTATTAAAAAAAATATGCTATTTATTCCATTGATTAATTTTTGGTATTATGGCGTAATCTAGGATCCAATTTTCACAAACTCTACGTATTAAAAAAATCAGCTGTATTTCAACAATAATGCGTCAAATGTTGTCTTCTAAAGTGGTTTATTGTATCTGGTTCATCAGCGTATATATGGGACCTTACTTATTCCCAAAGAAAATAATCTAATGGGGTTAAATCATACGAATCAGGTGGTCAGTTTACAGGTCAATTCCGTGAAATTATTTCTTCAAGCGCTTCTCGTGGCGGGAGGATGGTGGTAAGTCGGCCTTGTCCGGTTGTAAAACACGCTTAAATATTATTTTTTGATTTATTCAGATATTATTATAGAGTCGTGATTTAAAAAGTTTTAAAAAACAAAAGTATTTGATTGCCATCAGCTAGAATCGAAACCGAAACTGTAGCATTCAAAGCGGGTGATGTTACCACTGTATCAACGTAACACGCACAGGAACTGACTAAAAATTAAGAATTAAAAATAAACTAAGAAAAACGTACAAAGATTTTTTTCAATCTTGACTCATATTTGACCCCTGAAAACTATTTTACCCATAAAAAATGGTCCGTAAAAAATCCAATTATTTTAGGCCCCTCGCGCTACTCTGCGACTTTTAGTTTCGAGGAAAAGAGTTTGAAAATAGTGAGACGGACATATATATATATTTAGATGTTTTGTACTGATATTGATTTTAAAAACTCTTTTTCCTATCTATTTAAAAATTAAATACACCTTTGTTATATATGGATCGTGGAATTGCATTCATCTGCAAAAGTTGTTCTTGGACTTCGGGCCAAGACCAAAGTGTAGTATCTATTCCGGCAGATACTGCAAGCAAAGACCATATGTGGAGGTAACCCCACATATCAGACCTTAGTCAATGTAGGGGCAACCCTTCATACCAACAGTTACTATCCAGCTCCCATTTCCCACCTCTCGGGAGCTGGTTCCCCTTTTCCCTCCCCCCTCCCTCTCTCTCCACATTAAAAAACGGCCTTGTGCCTAATTTACTCAGTGGGGAAGCAAATAAATACAATCTGTTCCGGCAGATACTGCAAGCAAAGACCATATGTGGGGGCAATCCAACATATAAGACCTTGGTCAATGTAGGGGCAACCCTTCATACCAATTGTCACTATCCGGCTCCCCTACTCCCCGGAGAGTTGGTCCCCATTTCCCCTTCACTCCTCACATTAAAAATCGGCCTTGTGGCTAATTTGTTCGGTGGGGGAGCAAATAAATACCCTGTTCTTCAGATGCTGCACTTAAGGTAATTTGTCCCAGTCAATGTGGGGAAACCCTCTATACTGGGACAATTATTATTTTTGGTAACCAGAGTGTCCCCTTTTTGTCTTTTAGGGGAGCTGGTTTTTACCCCACATTAAAACGGCCCTGTGCCTAATTTGCTTTGATGGGGAAGCAAATAAATACATTAAACATTGACTTTAATTAATTCCCTGTTAGTTTTTTCGGTTTTCTTATAGGATGATCATCTTCAGTTAACTATTACGTGTAATTATATTCATGCAGATATTATACATGATTTATACTTGTGTAATATTTGTGTAAAAAGGGTATAGTAAACACAAACCTCTTTCTATATGTATTTATGTATATTTATTTTAAAAAAGATTGCCTACCAAGCTCCTCCTACAGTTTTTGGTCTGCAGACATGACACTTATTATATAAAGTATTCAACCCAAGCGCAACTTTATATTTGAGTTTTAGCCGGAGAAAATCGGTGCAAAATATAAACGTTAAAAAAATGGAATTTTCCAGGTGAAGGTCGAACGTCTTGTCCAGGACTAATATTTTTTTTTTTTTTTTTTTTTTTTATATATAGAAATCTATATACTCTGAGCATTGCCCCTAGGGTTTTCCGCTGATATTCATGCAACAAAGTAAGAGCCTTCTCATAAGTGGAACTTCGCTGGTCTGTATTTTTAATATATAGAAATCTATATACATACAGGGCAGTGAAAGAAAAAGAAACATGCATGCGTAACGTAATAGCTATTGGTTCATGTAATTTTTAGCCTTGCAGCAAATACGTCTTCATAGCTCAGTCATTAACGCCAAAGGAAAAAAGTAAATCATAACCTAAACGTTTTGGTTTCGATTCTTGGTGGTGGCGCACGCATCATTTTTTAACTTTAGAATATTAAATATGGAATCTGTATTGTTCAAAATATTATATTTAAGAGTGCTTTACGACCGGGCAACGCCGGACCCTGCTAGTGTGTGTGTGTGTGTGTGTGTGTGTGTGCGTGCGTGCGCATGTTTGCGAGAGTTGAGTGAAAGGAATATCTTTATAATATTTTATTTATATTGGTTTCATGAATGCAACATGTTCAGTTCATAGGACTAATATAAATGATATTCTATGAATTTATTTTTTCGAATTGATTCTACAATAGCACTGTTTGACCTGAAAGTATTAAAACTGAGCTGAACTGAAATAAAATGAAGCTATATATATATATATATATATATATATATATATATATATATATATATATATATATATGCGAAATTTAATTTGATTCTCTAAAACATAGCATTTCTAAATAATTCATATCAATGGTTGGTGTGATTCTTGAATATACCCAAACACATTCAAATTGATCAATAAATCTATATAGATTAGTATGAAATTTTCTATCATCAATATACATTTCTTTTGTATCTAAGGTACACCTTTATATTCAGCTTTTTATATTGAAAAGAATCATTATTTAAATATTTGGTGCCTCCCTATTATATATATATATATATATATATATATATATATTCTTCGGAATAGTTTTTATTTAAAAATCAGTGCAGAAGCGCCATACATACACACACACACATTATATATATATATATATATATATATATATATATATATATATATATATATATATATATATATATATACACAGCTAAAACAGAAATTTCTAATATTAATAACACCGTGTGCCCGAGTAATAAAGAACCCAAACAGAAATGTTATGTTTTAGAGAATCAAATTAAATGTCGCATATATATATATATATATATATATATATATATATATATATATATATATATATATAGCTTCATTTTATTTCAGTTCAGCTCAGTTTTAATACTTTCCATGTCTCACTGACTTTAGCAAATAGGGTGCATACCTTTATAACTATTTGCTAATATTTTCACTCCTCTGATGAGATGGTAGACATCGAAACCCTATAGGTTAAGGAGATAAACTTTCTAAAACATTCTTTG
Organism: Euprymna scolopes; assembly: GCF_053919585.1. Taxonomy (NCBI): domain Eukaryota; kingdom Metazoa; phylum Mollusca; class Cephalopoda; order Sepiida; family Sepiolidae; genus Euprymna; species Euprymna scolopes. The sequence continues at coordinate 72,465,671 of NC_136519.1, forward strand.
TCTTGCTTAGAATAATAAAAATTCTTTGATATGAAACTCAACCAATTCATTTCATTTCAATGAGAGTTTTTTGAAATTCATTGAATTACAATTTAATATATATATATATATATATATATATATATATATATATATATATATATTATATTCTTTCGGTCCTTACTGGTATTTTTCTATATAATTTTTTGTATATATGAATTTTTTTTTATTCCAAGACGGGCAACTTATCAGCACTAATAATATATGTAATACGAAACAGAACGTCACATCAACGTATTGCACTTTCCAGAGAGTCCATGCATTTATAATTTTGAGGGGATTATGGATCTTTTACAGCCGTAAACTATATGCTATGCGACAGCTACATAATACAGTACAAATAAGTTACCACTTTTTAAGTACAGTTATTTTAAATGGAAATACTAACCTTCCAAATTTCCTGTGTATTTTTTCTTTTGCACGAGCATAACATTTTTGTTTGGGTTCTTTATTACTCGGGCACACGGTGTTATTAATATTAGAAATTTCTGTTTTAGCTGTGTATATATATATATATATAGATATATATATATATAATGTGTGTGTGTGTGTATGTATGGCGCTTCTGCACTATTGGGACGAAATTTCAGAAATCGTAAAACTAAATTTCACATGAAAGCAATGGAATCTACGTGTCTTTAATATGATATCAAAAAATTACGAAAATCGATAAGGTAGAAATTTATTTATTAAAGAAATGAAAAAATAGAATTTGATGAAAACGATCGTAAAACACAGAGATTTCAAAAAGGGAGGTAATTTACCATTTTTTTTAAACAAGATGGCAGGAAATTTTCACTAGCTAACCCGATTAAAGTTGTTGTTTTTTAATAATTCAGTAATATTCAGGTAATTTCGACTGCATTATTTGGAAGCTACAATTGTAATTTATTAGAATTGAGAAAAAAAATCAGTTGAAACCATTATTTTTTTATATGAAAACTCCATTTATCGACTACAAAATCTCGTCCCAATTCTGCAGAAGCGCCGTACTTATGTGTATGCAAGTATATATATGCCTATATATATGTTTGTGTGTGCGTGTGTGTGTGTGTGTGTATGCATGTGTGTGTGTATATGTGTGTGCAAAATTAATATAAAAATATATAAATGTTTATATCTTTTTCTATCTATTTCTTATTTGTTGACTCACAACTCTTGGAGGTTCACCCCCCCCCCAGGCTTTACCATATCACTCTTATAAAAAAAGTTAGTTTATTGCTAATTGACCTAGACCCCCCCCCTCCCAAAACTCCCAACGCGGCTGTCAAGACTTTTGTATAGGCCAGACTGTTCAACCTCTTGTGCACTTGCTTTAAATGTCACTTTTGACCCCGTGCCATATTTTCCCGTCGTGTGAGGAATATAAATGAATCCTCTGCCGAGGGTACTAACAAATTCGTTATTTAAATGTCGTAGGGTTTGGTCTAGGAAGCCATCGTCACGTGTATTATCCCTCCTCAGTCGACTAAGGCATTTATACCGGCGAATGCCGACTGGTCAGTTCACGGTTATTACTATACCCTTTTAGGGTACTCCATCGAGCTGTTATTTCTCTTTACCTCACTTTGAATTGAACTGATGCATCTGTAGAAAGCAGAGGAGAGCAGGTACTCCCCCCCCCCATGTATATGTCACCATCTTAATTATCTGTCTCATCTCCTTTTTTCTGTCTTGTTTCTCATTTTCGTCTTCGATTGGTGTCCCTTCTAAATCGACCCGCCCCCCCCCCCCAGGACGGTGCGCTCTTACACGTCACGCACCTACCCACATTACGAGGTTGAGAGAGGAACGAAAAGGGTGCCTCTAAGCGTTAGGGGATTGCAGGGTGGTGGTTGGACTTAATGGCGATCAATAAGGGCTTATCCAGGAATTGCATTCAACCGAGGTTGTCTGTAAATGGCGGCCATGGGGGTTGAAGCAGGCAGCGCTTTATTGTCAACGTTTAATTACTGACAATAATTGTATCCGGCCATTCGGAAAAAAAAGGAGGAAAAAAATTATATGTCCCACCTCACCTTTTCTCTCTCACCCTTTCTTCCCGCGCCATATTTCGACTCCACCCATGCCCATACTCACCCCCAAATGAACCTTTGCTCCTCCCACTTCGTTCAGACTCCCCAGTCCCTTCGCTACACCCATACTTCCCTCGCGTGGCCTTGCCTTTTTATCTGCCCCCTCTTTCACCAATAAATCCACAATTCGTCTCATCACTCGCCGCCAGCCCCCCTCCCCATTTTTTTTTTTTTATTTAACTTCACTCTTTCTCAATCTTTTCAACCCATGCATCATCCATCTTATATGTAACCAACTTTAAGGGCCGTCTAATAGCCGCGATGACCTGCTTCCGCTACCGTCAGATGCCAGCCACAAGCGTATCTATCTATCTATCTATCTATCTCTCTATCTATCTATCTATCTATCTATGTTTTTTTCTGAACTTCTCTGTTCCTCCCGTATCTCCCTCTCTCTCTATATCATATTTATATTTTCTCAATCACTTTGTCACTTACTCCTCACAACTCTATGTATATCTTTCTGTATCTCCACACATATATAAATTAGTTTTTGGCCCGGCAAGGCCACAGGGGAGCCGACCAAGTAAAAGAAAAATTAATCCCAAAGCAGCAAACTACAACTGACTTGCCGGTACACTATATATATATATATATATATATACAACGTAGGTGTGTGTGTGTGTGTGTGTGTGTGTGTGTGTGTGTGTGTGTGTGTGTGTGCATAAACACACGTCAGCCGCAATATGAAAATTTAGGCGTCTGACTAAAAAATTGAAAGAACAATAAAAACGATAATGAACTATAGGTGATAATTGGTTTTATTTTTAGCACTTAGAATGAAAATTAATGGTACACACACACACACATATGCATACATATTCATTTATTTAATAAAGATATCAATTATCCCGATAAGTTTCCCCTTAAAGAATTGATTTCACTCTCTTTCATAAATTCTCCATGTAATATATATATATATATATATATATATATATATATATATATATATTATTGAATTTACTAATACATTAAAATATATTTTTCTCTTGTTCTAATCCCCTAAGTATATATATATATATATATATATATATATATATATATATATTACAAATGGAAATTCTTTTAACTTTCTTGAAGTTTTACATTTGGATTTTACCGTCACTGGATTTTTTATCTTCCACCAGACTACCCATTCATGTGTAATCACCTTTTTCTTTACCATATTCCCTCTGCTTAACTTATTTTGTTTTCAAGTAAGATCTTTGACTTACTTGTTGTTTCATCAAATACTTCTGCATGCAAAATCCGATCCCGCATTTTGCTAATTCCTACCCTCTGATGAGAAGGAGAGTGTTTCTTCGAAACTCCGCGGATTAAGGACTATCCATTTATCTAGTGTTTCCTTTTCAGATTAAATATGTTTTGAACTCATTTCAAAGTGTGTTTTAGCATATATGAGCAAACAGTTAATAAAATATATATATATATATATATATATATATATATATATATATATATATATATATATATATATATATAACCTAGGGAATTAGAACAAGAGGAGAATATATTTTAATGTATTAGTAAATTCAATAATACAATTAAAATAAAAGAAAACAGTGCTCGTTGCAATGTACATATATAATAAACTCGATATGCATATATATCCTAGAGCTATTTTAATATTAAATAAGATGATTAATAATTTATAATTAAAATTAAAAATTAAAAATCGGTTTCATAAGGAAGAACAAACAAAATTAATAAATTGTACGATCGTTTCGGAAACGATGTTTTTATTGTGATAGACATTGAGTCTTGGACAATAATGTTATCATATAGTTTTTTTTAAACAAAGTCTCCTCATCAACAAAAATATTTGGTGAGGGGTTTAAAGACACCAAAAATAAAACTAGCATTTTTTTTAAGTAAGGCAGATGTATCTTTTAATGGTTCGCCTTCTAAAAGTCGTACGTATCATCGTCAATGCATTCATTTGGATGGTAAATGTAGTACGACTTTTAGAAGGCGAACCATTAAAATATATACTATAAGTTTTCATATATAGATATGAATAGCTATAGGTAGATAGACCTCTATTCCTACGCACGTACACACATATGTACATATATATTGCAATTATGAAAGGAAAAATTTTATTATTCATGATTAAAAGTTAAGTATGTAAACAAGTTTAAAGGGGGGGGGAAATAAAAATAAAGGGCAGAGTTAGCTGACCGGTTTCGCCCTCGCTTATCAAAGCTGTATCAACGGATTTAAAACGGAAAACTTAAAAACATATATATTATTAAAATAAAACGACGTTATGATATTTTCGAAGATCCTAAAGGTTAGTCACGTTCAAACCTAAGAGATATTCACTCTGTTTACAGAGAGAAGGTATCCTCAACCGAACGTAAATAGTCTTCAAGATCTTTAGATGAAATGTGGCGTGAGCACGATTCAGAATTAAAGAAGAGTTCGTACTGAAATTCGTTGCACATGACCGGTTTTTAATAAGATGGTCAGTTATTGAAGACCCGTATGTAATTGACAAATATGTTTGTTGCTTGGTATGTCCCATTTCTGATTTTGCTAGGTATGTGCTGTTGGACTCTCCCATCCAATCTCAACGTTGTTCGACCCACGTAGTTGGCACTGCAACTGCACTTAAAATTGTAAATTACATGATGGGGAGCTAGAACACCTTTTTGAGATGATCGCATTAAGGTTTTAGTAGAGAAAACAACACGCACATTTGAATCAAAATAACATTTTCGAACCGTTGGATCACACCGTTGAATCGATATCTCCGGGACTGTATACACGCTGAGATTCATTTTGACCTCCAAACCGTAAGATCAATTTAATTTGGACCCTAATGCATCGTGCCCTGATGATTTGTTCAAAATCGGATGCGGAATTTTAAATAATTATTGATATCCTATCCAAGAATGGGTACCGTCTTGATATAATGAGGTTAGTTGTGCAAAGAAAAATAACTAAATGTCTCGTATATCTTCGTTTACCGTGGTTGAGGACAGTAAGTGAGTAATTCGCCAAACAAATCATCGGTTCAAAAATGTTATTTTACTTCACTTCATGACTGTGATGTCACCTACGTCTCTAACGTGATTGTCTTTCTTTTTCCCCACTGATGACGTCATTTCGCATGCATATGCATACACTCGTCTGCGTCCTGTTACAATCTTTCTACTTGTGGTGTTTGTTGGAGCTATTTATGCTAAGGGGAGCACAAGTGCAGCAAGTTTGAGGAGGCCATCAGATTGTACTTACAAAGTACATTTAAGAATGAAGTCCTCAATTCGCTTCATCTCCGATCTGGCATGCTTATTCCAAACCGATTTACTTCAAAGCTATCGTCTTCCAATGATACACTTCCGTGCTTAGTGTGTCTACATTGCTTTTGTACTGCATCATTAAAAACATGTTTTGTTTGTGCTTCTTCTTCTTCTGAAGCAAAATCCGGGTCGCTTTGAACTTGTGGGCCGGTGCCGAGTCCTGCTGTCACCTTGTTGCAGCAGGTGCTCACCACACTCTTCCCGTTGTGAGAAATTCCATTTAACATTCGCCATCTCTTTTTTTTATTTTTGGCCGCCCACGCAGTTTGGTGATCGGTCGTCATTGGCTAATTTTGAATGTGTCAGGTGATTTGCTTGGCGCGCTTTTTGTATAAGCTTTTTATTTTTCAGTCCACGCAGAACTCTGTATACGGATGGACTCAAAAACCAGCAGCTCCCTCCTGTAGGGAGCTAAGACAATTCCTTTATGCTGTATCACCGAAATGTTGGTGAACAAAGGACCTCATCTCTACAAGCAGAGACAATTTTATATTGCTGAAACTATCCTAATTAAAAGATGACATTCAAGAACAGTTCTTAATGTTTTATTTACCAAATATTGGATTTATCTCAATTCAACTGGAGTCCGAAGCGACTCACATTATGCCTTATTGTAGGCGCTAACATTCCGGTCGATTAACCATGAACATTCATGAATCCTTTCGTGGAATAAAGAACTAACATTCCGACATTAGGAATTCATACTACTGGCTCCAGGCGTATGGAGGCAAAACTGGCCATCGTTTTGCAAATGGACATTACCAGAACAAATAAACTTTCATTGCTGTTACTTTTGAATACATTTTGAGTTTGAAAGGTATGGCTTTTGTATTTGTGGATTCTTTGGCTTCTGCCGAGAGGAAATTGGAATGTGAAAATAATTTCTTACACCTCACATCCATGTATAAATTGGTGTTGATTTTCAAGCCGACTTCGGAAATATGAGGTTGCATGATGTGGCCCTCACTTAAAACCGCACTAAAGACGATAACCGTGACCGGAAACTTCGTTGAGCTGTACCCTAAAACGTTGAACTATCCGAGTTTGCGTTTTGGGGGTGCTGGCAACGGTCCTGTTGTTATAACTTGGATCGGTAGAGAGCATGAGTTTTATAATGGCGCATCTCCGATCTCGCTAGTTGAACGTCGTGTCATTTTCAGACATGGTAGAAGGCTTCTATTGCTCTTAGGATTTGCATACAACTGGCCAACTAGTAGATGATATGCAAAGAAAAAAAAAACAAGAATATGGGTTTTCATCAAACGAACATTGAATCATGTCGTCTTTTCTAGGGCGACAATTTTATACTTTCCAACTTGTATTGAATAAACATATTTTAAAAATCAATTTACAGATGTTCTTTATTATATTTTAAAAATGTTTCATTTTACGAATAGTCATGTTTTGACATACATTTTCAAGCGGGATCTCCAATTAAGTAACGCTGTTTACGTGTGATGAGTTTCCAAACCGGAAGTCGTTTGAATCGGTGAATACGCGACATCCTCAACAGTGTCAATAGAGTTTTATTTGGTTGTTAGATTCACGTTTTCAAAAGTTATCGGGAAAAAATTATATCCTCTCTGACACGATATCCTCTAAAACCGCTCGAACATTCAGGAGTAACGAATGGAGACTCCTACTTAATGAGTTAATAAGAGTTTTGAAAAGATTTTATCCACCGTTTCAATGAGGCTTATATCTTTACAAGCAAGGAGACCCAACGTCGCCCGGGATTAAATGATGATCAACAAATGTTTCACACTCCCATATTTTTATTGTTATCAACATCGGCCAAAGCGCTCATTTTTTCAATCAAATCAATGATTTCCTGTTCTAGTTGGGAACCCATAATGGCTTCAATTAAAGTTTAAAATGCATAAATCAAGTATCATGCTTCAGTTGAGCTCTAAACTGGAGCAATCATTTTTGAACGCGCCCTTGTCATATAAAAGAACCTACTATTAATTTTATATGCCAAGCGTTGCTTGCGGTGATAATGGTTATAATTTTAGTTTAAAATAATAAAAAAGATCAAGTATTTTGGTGCAGTTGTGTTTTAAACAGAAACATTGATTTTGAACGCGCCTTTTGTCATACCAAAGGACCTACTGTTGATTTTATTTGCTGGACCTTTCGGCTTGTGTGGTAATAAAACTTCTCAAATGCACGTGTGATGTTAGGCTGTGTAAGATGTTAACTTTGGTGGAAATCACCTGTTCCACCTTTCATCAGATTATTTCAATTATCGATATTATCGAAGACAATCCGATAGCAAACATATCTAAGAACACTGCCAGGCGCATAAAGTACATCTGTTTAAAATTTAATGAAAATCGGCCCAGCCGTTTTCGAGTCTATAGGAAAAGAACTCTCACACACGCACAAAGTTCCCTTTATACAACAGTAGAGATAATTGTCACGGTGTTCGTCACTAACAATTAAGTTAACTGGTTTAAATTTGACAAGGGTCACATTTAGTGCATGTCGGCATAATCTTAACTTGCAAATGGAATAATTCCTAGAGACGGGTAACAAAGTTGAGGCAGCAGGTTAAACGGTAGAAAAACAGGAGTTTAATGAATGACGTCACGAGTTATATTTTAGATATTAGGTTGGTGCAAAAATAATGTCGTTTTTTTGACATGAAGTCGAACGTCAAAAAACGACATTATTTTTGCACCGACCTAATACATATAAATTACAGTTTAAACAAGTACAAAAGCAAAAAGCAGAATAAAAATGAAAATCGCTTTTGTTTTAATTAGCGTTCTTATATTTTTCGTATCTGTAGCTATTCGCTGGAAGACTACGTTTTTTTAATATCTGGTTTCGGTTTTCGTTCCTTTTTTTTTTACATGGTGGTCACCACTTATAAAGGCCCGGAAGCCACTCGGGGATAACGGTTATTGCGTGTACAGTAATCAATGGGATAGTATCGCAGTAACCGTTAGTATTCGAGATTTGATAAAGTGTCTTACTTAAGGGGGCGGTCCATCATCAGGAATTTGTTTATGTTGGACTTGAAGACATCCAAGTTGTAGTCAGATGGGAAACAGGCAAACGGAAGAGAGTTCCACAGGCGTGCGTTTCTAAGAAAGGAGCTTTGTTCGCGGAATCTACGTTTTGATTTAGGCACAGATAAAGAGTGGGGGAAATTACTGACAGTGGTTTCAGCTAGGCGGGTGTTTATTGTGAAAGATTGGCGAGGGGGACCAGAGATCGGAGCTCAGACGAACACTTGCCATGGAAATAACGATAAGATAAAGACAGGCTCGCAACGTTTCTTCTATGGGAGAGAGATTGCAGGGAAGAGAAAAGAGAATCTGATAGCTGCTTTTTAATTGCACCGAATTTATATATATATATATATATATATATATATATATATATATATTACCTCTTGCATGTTTTTAAAAACTGTTTTATACAATACATACGTATCTACTTTTAATAGTCGAGTTACTGGTCCGAAAGATTTTGTAAAGGATACCTCGAATTCAGACTTTTTTACCGGGCAGGTATTTCTTACGGATTTAACTTTGCTATAAATCTAAAGTTTACATTTTTTTTTTCTTTTTTCTCTTTCCTTTTTCTTATAACTTTTATTTTTTGTATATATAAAATTGGCTTTTTTCTCCTGTTTTTGTTGAGAAGCATTAGGCTTCGTAATGCTATGGCCTAAAGATGTTTTCCTTTTCTTTATTAATATGATGATTTAATAGGTTTATTTTACTTTGAATTTAAATGCTTATTTTTTTTTTTTACACAGTGGTCACCACTTATCAAGGCCCGGAAGCCACTCAGGGATAAGGGTTATTGCAAGTACAGTACGTTAGTGTAGAGATTTAATGAAGTGTTTACTTAAGAGGACGGTTCATTAGGAATTTGTTAACGTTGGACTTGAAGACACCCAAGTTTTAGTCAGGTGGGAAGCAGGCAGACGGAACAGAGTTCCACAGGCGTGCAGTTCTAAGAAATGAGCTTTGTTCATGGAATCCACGTTTTGATTTAGGCACAGATAAAGAGTTGGGGAAATTTTTCACAGTGGATTCAGCTAAACGGGTGTTTTTCGTGAAAGATTGGCGAGGGGGGACCAGAGATTGGAGTTCAGACGAGCACCTGCCATGGAAATAACGATAAAACAAGGATAGGCTCGCAACGTCTCTTCTGTGGGAGAGAGGTTGCAGGGTAGAGAAAAGGGCATCCCCCACTAAGCCACGAAGTCTATTTTGTACTCTGTCAAGGCAGGATAGGCTGTTTTTAGCAGCTCCTGCCCAGATATGGCAACAGTATTCCATCGTTGGAGTACTTGGCTTTTATATAGATAGAGAATTGCATCAGTAGTGAGATATCTTCTGGAGCGGTAGAAGGATCCCACCATCTTTCCAGCGACCTTGGCAACAGACTTGATGTACGTGTTCCATTTCAGATCAGCAGTAAAGGACAATCCCAGAAGTTTGTCAAAGCACGGGGCTTCTCCTAGACGAGAGCCATCCATTTCAATTGATGCCAGATGGGGATCAGAGCGTTGATGATGTAAAGAGTTTCCCAGGAATAATGAACAATTCCATGACGTCACTTCCGTCCATCACGTCATTTTCGGGTAACGAGAAACGTTTTACGAGAGAGTCGGCGAGAGACACTCGAAGCGGATGGTCGTTCCCAACTAGTCCTGCCATGAGCAAAGATATTGTTCAATTACCTTTTTTTTTTTTTTTGCATTTTTGTTAAAACCTGTTTTGTTAACATTTATTTGATTGTTACTGTGTCTTTAGTGACATTCATTCAATCACTAACACCACAACAATTATATATTATTTCATATATGTATATATATATACAAATATAACAAATACACACACTATATATATATATATATATATATATATAATGTGTGTGTGTGTGTGTCTAAAGGAGCTTCGAATAGAAAAATGCAAAAATAAAAATAAAGAATGCAGTTTAAATTCCCGGAAGGAAAAAATAATTAACTTTAACCTAACGCAGACTTAGCACCTACATAATCCGACTTGTAAAAAGTTTATAATTATAAACGAGAATTCATTTACATGAAGATGGAAAAAAAAGGCATTAAAAAAAGTTGTTAAATAGAAATAGATTTCGCACTTGTATAAGCCGATTTCGCAAAATCTTCAATTTTAAAACAGAATTTAATTATATAAGGATAAAAAAGAAAACCTTTACTATATATATATATATATATATATATAGTTATGGTTTTCTCTTTTCACCCTTACATAATTAAATTCTGTTTTAACATTATATATATATATAGTTTTTAAAATATCCACTGACACGTGCTTCGTCGTCTACGACTCATCAGAGTGGGTGAATTTAGCGAGATTCGATATCGAGACCCCACGGTAATGAGCATGACCTCTTTATCCGCTGGTCTATCTCACCAACTGCCTGGATTGAGATGTTATTTGCTTTTTTTTTTTCTTTTTTTTTTTTTTTTTTTTTGCGATACGACAAAACAAGTGTCAGTGGATGATTATATTTTAAAAACAATATATATGCCGCTCCCCATGTGGGGGTACCAAATTGGTTAAAGGGAAAATATTTCCCAACTCGCCTTTAGGTAAAATGCACTTTCGTAAATAATTGAATTCATTAAAAAAAAAAAAACGTATCGCAAAAACAAAAGCAAATAACATCTATAATATATATATATATATATATATATATATATATATATATATATATAATATAGATGTGTGTATATATTATAGATGTGTATATATTATAAATGTGTATATATTATAGATATGTATATATTATAGATGTGTATATATTATAGATGTGTATATATTATAGATATGTATATATTATAGATATGTATATATTATAGATATGTATATATTATAGATGTGTGTATATTATAGATGTGTGTATATTATAGATATTTATATATTATATATGTAAATATATATATATTATAGATGTGTGTACATATATATATATATTATCGATTATAGATGTATGTATATACTATATATATAATGAAAATTACAATTGAATTTACCAAAATGATCCAAGATGGTAAAATTAAAGTAAATTATAAATATTAAAGAATTAATATTTATAAAATTATCTCAGCCAGATATAAAAGCTCGATAAAACCAAATAGGAAATAGGGCTTATAATAATAAGAACTTTCTTGAAGTTTTACATTTGGATTTTACCGTCACTGGATTTTTTTTTATCTTCTACCAGACTATCCACTCGTGTGTAATCACATTTTTCTTTACCATATTCCCTCTGCTTAACTTATTTTGTTTTCAAGTAAGATCTTTGACTTACTTGTTGTTTTATCAAATACATCTGCATATATATATATATATATATATATATATATATATATATATATATATATATATATATATATATATAAAGCAGTGGTTGGTTATATGGACAAACATAGATTTACTTAAATAGGTAAAACATCTGGAAGACACCGAAACCAAAATATAACATTAACGTTGGAAACAACAGTCCGATGTATTTTATTTTATAATAAAAACGTACTTGTTGACCAAAGCTAGAACCTCGTACTTTTCTATTGCCTGCGTCTCTTTTTTTTATGTGTTGATTATATTTAGTGTCGAACTCCATCCACAATCGACACTTAGTTCTAATGCATTAAGAATAGCCGACGGGAAAATAATAAATATATTTTTTTAAAACAATTAGGTCACTCGCTATATGGTTTTGAAAATGAACAGGTCACGATGACATTCTCCGTAAAAGATTATCTACTCGTTTTTTCACTTTCTTCCTCCCTTTCTCTGTCTTTTTTTCCTTTTGTTTGTATGCTCATATATGCACAGCTCCTCTTTAAGCTAAAATGTGTCGAGTAAGAGACCTTTTATATGTGCCAGTTGTTTGAATTTTGAAACCGACGGTACCGATGTTCTGATATTCTTTAATACGCATTGAGGGAAATTAAGTACGTACAAATGCTAAACTAGCGCGCACAAATAGTAAACAGCTGGAGAATATTAAAAAATACGAACGCAGAATGTTGAATTTGCACTCAGGTTGAACATCTATGCGTAATTCACTAAAGAGTGTTCAACCTTATTTTCTTGAAGGCACTTTTATAACAATAATATTGTTGAATAAATATTAACAATTATCATTTATTCCTTTGGTAATGGGACACCGTTATTGATCCAATTACTTTTTTTAGCCTATTTCATCGTCAACATTAGTTTGTGCTTATCTTATTTATTAACCTACTAGCAGGCCGCCCGGCGTTGCCCGGTCGTAAAATACGTATAAATATTATATTTAAATTTGCACAGAAACTAAGACATGTTTTATTTCTAAACAATTCACTTTTTGTTACTAAAAACAAATACTCTAGCTGAAATCGAAACCGAAACCTAAAGACAGTGAGTCAAATATGATAACTATTAGACCAGCTTGACACGCCCTTTGCAAAGTGTTTTCAAACCTGCTTATTCTTAATATAAAGAAGCCGTTATGGTTCACGGCTGCGCATACACATTCGTGAAACAGTTGAAAACATAAAAATCTAACCTCCCCCCGTAACAATTTTTCCATTTTGACCTCTTAGCGACCCCTTTTCTGGATGAAAACGGGTTAAAAACTTTTCCACATGTCTGGATATCCTATATACAAAATTTCAAGTCTGTAGATCAAAAATTTGTTGAGTATATAGGTTGAGAAGTGTCCTCACGCATACACATTCTAACTTTTATAGATATATAGATAATTGGTCTGTTGTATTCTATTAAAAGCTGCCAACATTCGTAATATGCTCACTAAGAAAGGTTTCAACTTCATATATCCCCCCATTTCTCTTCTACCCCATTTTTGTTTGACCCTAGCTAGAATCCAGTCCCGTTAAGAGATCGACCTGCTTATTTTCAGTCCCCCATCAGCTGGAAAACAGTGGGCGGTCTACCATCTAGAGAGGGTTTAGAGGGTCTTAGTAACATTTGTTGGATATTCTTTTGACTTTGTGCCCACCCCACGCCAATGAATTAAAAAAAAAAATCTTCTATATAAATAAAATGAACTCATTTGTTCACGTCTGATTTTGACATTAATAGGATTAAAAATCAAGATATTTCATGCAAATATAATATGCACAAACGGCAGAACAATATCTGAGGTGTGTTATAGGCTTATTATTTCTCAAATTCCTCGATAATCTTGGATTTCTATATTTTTTCTGCTGAGAAGTCACGTCCAAAATCGGTTAAGATCAATGGAAGTGGTAAAATATTTTCTCTCTAATAAATTCCTCCTCCCCCTGCCACCACTTAACACCGTTTGGGGATCGTTCACAATGAACAGTTGAGAAGAGAACACCGGTTTGGCTTCGTAGTTCTTTCATGTGAAGTTATTTAAAATCAATAAACTAAGCTGCAGTGCTCTGTGGCGTAGTGGTTAGCGTGCTGGACAATTCACATTATATTTTCACGTTCGCGCCGACCTACCGTAGTCGTTTTTTTTTTTTTTTTTTTTTTTCCTAAACAACTGGAATGGACTTTTCTTGGTGGCCGAACTGTTAATGTTGCAGATGTTTTTTTTTTTTTTTTTTTTTTACACTTTATTTTCCTACTTTTACTCATGACTCCGGGTTTGATCCTTCCTACTTACCTACCATAACATTTTTTAAAACTCCCCCCCCCCGTCCCGAAAACAAACACTCTGGCAACGCCGGGTACCCTCGCTAGTTTTACAATAAAAACGTACTTGTTGACCAAAGCTAGAACCTCGTACTTTTCTATTGCCTGCGTCTCTTTTTTTATGTGTTGATTATATTTAGTGTCGAACTCCATCCACAATCGACACTTAGTTCTAATGCATTAAGAATAGCCGACGGGAAAATAATAAATATATTTTTTTAAAACAATTAGGTCACTCGCTATATGGTTTTGAAAATGAACAGGTCACGATGACATTCTCCGTAAAAGATTATCTACTCGTTTTTTTCACTTTCTTCCTCCCTTTCTCTGTCTTTTTTTTCCTTTTGTTTGTATGCTCATATATGCACAGCTCCTCTTTAAGTTAAAAAAGTGTCGAGTAAGAGACCTTTTATATGTGCCAGTTGTTTGAATTTTGAAACCGACGGTACCGATGTTCTGATATTCTTTAATACGCATTGAGGGAAATTAAGTATGTACAAATGCTAAACCAGCGCGCACAAATAGTAAACAGCTGGAGAATATTAAAAAATACGAACGCAGAATGTTGAATTTGCACTCAGGTTGACCATCTATGCGTAATTCATTAAAGAGTGTTCAACCTTATTTTCTTGAAGGCACTTTTATAACAATAATATTGTTGAATAAATATTAACAATTATCATTTATTCCTTTGGTAATGGGACACCGTTATTGATCCAATTACTTTTTTTTAGTCTATTTCATCGTCAGCATTAGTTTGTGCTTATCTTATTTATTAACCTACTAGCAGGCCGCCCGGCGTTGCCCGGTCGTAAAATACGTATAAATATTATATTTAAATTGGCACAGAAACTAAGACATGTTTTTTTTTCTAAACAATTCACTTTTTGTTACTAAAAACAAATACTCTAGCTGAAATCGAAACCGAAACCTAAAGACAGTGAGTCAAATATGATAACTATTAGACCAGCTTGACACGCCCTTGCAAAATGTTTTCAAACCTGCTTATTCTTAATATAAAGAAGCCGTTGTGGTTCACGGCTGCGCATACACATTCGTGCAACAGTTGAAAACATAAAAATCTCACCTCCCCCTGGTAACAATTTTTCCATTTTGACCTCTTAGCGACCCCTTTTCTGGATGAAAACGGGTTAAAAACTTTTCCACATGTCTGGATATCCTATATACAAAATTTCAAGTCTGTAGATCAAAAATTTGTTGAGTATATAGGTTGAGAAGTGTCCTCACGCATACACATTCTAACTTTTATAGATATATAGATAATTGGTCTGTTGTATTCTATTAAAAGCTGCCAACATTCGTAATATGCTCACTAAGAAAGGTTTCAACTTCATATATCCCCCCATTTCTCTTCTACCCCATTTTTGTTTGACCCTAGCTAGAATCCAGTCCCGTTAAGAGATCGACCTGCTTATTTTCTGTCCCCAATCAGCTGGAAAACAGTGGGCGGTCTACCATCTAGAGAGGGTTTAGAGGGTCTTAGTAACATTTGTTGGATATTCTTTTGACTTTGTGCCCACCCCACGCCAATGAATTAAAAAAAAACAACATTTTATTCAATAATTTTATTTCTACTCATATTTATATTACATTTATAAAAAATAAAACGATTTGATTTGGGAATCTTAAGTAGGACGACCCCACCACCCGATGTGTGTTGCGATATATTTTTTTTTTTTTTTTACACGGTGGTCACCACTTATCAAGGCCCGGAAGCCACTCAGGGATAATGGTTATTGCAAGTACAGTACGTTAGTGTGGAGATTTAATGAAGTGTTTACTTAAGGGGGCGGTTCATTAGGAATTTGCTAACGTTGGACTTGAACACATCCAAGTTGTAGTCAGGTGGGAAGCAGGCAGACGGAACAGAGTTCCACAGGCGTGTAGTTCTAAGAAAGAAGCTTTGTTCATGGAATCCACGTTTTGATTTAGGCACAGATAAAGAGTTGGGGAAATTTTTCACAGTGGATTCAGCTAGACGGGTGTTTTTCGTGAAAGATTGGCGACGGGGGACGAGAGATTGGAGCTCAGACGAACACCTGCCATGGAAATAACGATAAAACAAGGACAGGCTCGCAACGTCTCTTCTGTGGGAGGGAGGTTGCAGGTAGAGAAAAAGGCATGATAGGACTAGCTTAGACCATCAAAAAAATACAGTGAGGAGGAAGACCATAACCTCCCTCTCCCCGATTTTGATTGACTTTGTGCCGAATTTTTTGTTTTTTTCTGTTTTGTATTTTCTCATCTCATGAAAATAAAAAAGTATATAACTTAAAGGTCCCCTTTGCACAACATGGTTGCCGAGATGCTCGTCTGGGGCTTTTTTTTTTGTTTGGTGGCATATTGTAATGGTTTTGTTATTGGGTGATGAAAACCGGTTTATTTTATCTTTGATATTCGTCACGACAACAGTGTTTAACTAGATAGGACGGTACACTATCGGGCGCATTATATGCGTTAGATTTTTATAAAAAGTGCGTTGGTCAATATTTGTTTTAGCACGGAAACCAGGCGTTTCCGGCCCTATATACATATAATCTCGAAATTCCAGCGTAGATTTTACAAAACTATATGACTACGTATATATATATATATATATTGTGTGTGTGTATGTGTGTGTGTGTGGCGAAACGATAACATTGTTACCCTAGACAAGACGACAGAATTCCATTTCCGTTTGATGAAACCCGGTATTCCTTTTTTTGTTGCAGACCATCTACTAGTTGACTAATCTACAAATTCCAAAAGCGATAGGAGTCTTCTATCATGTCTGAAAGTGACACAATGTTCAACGAGCGAGGTCGGAGATGAGATGCGCCGCTCGACAACTAGTGCTCTCTACCAGTCAAAGTTATGACAAAAGGACCATTGCCAGCACCCTCAAAATGCAAATCCGGATAAACCAACGCTTGAAGGCGTAGCGAGGGTGATGAAAACCAAATTTCTGACCACGGTTATGGTCTTTGGTGTGGTTTCAAGTGAGGCATCTTCGAAGTCTGCTAGAAAGTCAACACTAAAGTGTATCTGGATGTGATGAAGAGTGTGGTTATCCTCTGGTGCAAACGGGTGGTCTCTGACAGACCCTGGATATAATAGCAGGACTCGGCACCGGTCCACAAGCCAAAAGAGGCCCAGGTTTGGTTTCAGAAGGAGTGCTACGACTTTGTAACCTTCTCTCACTGCTTTCCTCCTTTCCCGATCTGAACCCGCTGGACTACTCGTTTGGTCATACGTCAGGTACATCACCAACATGACCTCCCACAACAACAAAACCAGCATGATCGTCGCCATCCGCCGAGTATTCGCCGATCTTCACCGACGCTTGTGGAAAAGGCATGATCCCAGTTCCGGACGGGTATAGAGGCGGTGACTGATGATGAAGGCGGCTACATTGCATAGATGTCAGCTCTCCTACATAATCGAGTTACCTGGATTGATGATATTAATAAAAGTTTTAAAAGAAAGCTATAGTATTGTTTCCTTTAGGTCGACAATTTTATCGTTTTACCATGTGTGTGTCTATATATATATATATAGTAAGCTATAAAATGTATATGGCGATTAAGCTACACTGAATATTCCGCGTTTCATCCACTCTAGGACTCTTCAGGCTTATGCGCGAATTCTAGATTTAAAACAGATCAAGAAACTAAATATCCAGGCTAAATAGAACACACACAAAGGAACAGGTCAACCAGAGGTCAAATAGGCCTTTGTCCGATAAATGCATGCTCATTGGCTGATAGGAAGGACGCGGTGGATACTGGAAAGCTGATTGGCTAACTAAAATCTCAATAGAAGATGCACATATAAAAACGACAAACAACCACAGAATTCGCGCATAAGCCTGAAGAGTCCTAGAGTGGTGAAACGCGGAATAGTCAGTGTAGCTAAATCGCCATATACATTTTATAACTTACTAACTAGCTCTACCTACGTATTGAGCACTTTTGAAGTAAATACTTAAAGTTTACGCATGAATCTATACTTTCGTATATTAATTTTCTGTGAGTAAATTAAGTAGTTATATGTATAAATTTATAAATATTAATTTCAAAACCATATATACATATTTCAAAGGTGTACCAGTGGTTTCATTACGTGTAATCAACCATAAGAGGCTGAATGGAATGAACGCCTTTGAAATAAATATAGCTGTCACATCCACGATCGAGCACTTTGATTTTTTTTCATCGCCTTCTGACACGCTGTATAAATATATATAATATATATATATATATATATATATATATATAGGGTGGTCGCTAAAAAAGCGGGAAATTTGAAGGTTAGCTTAGATCATGAATAAAATGCGTGATTGCTATTTTTTAGGAGTGCCGTGTGAGTGCTGTAAAAATAAACCATTGTTTGACGTTACAGTGAAGTGCACGGACGACATTTTTTTTTTACATAGGCGTCACCACTTATCAAGGCCGATAGGCCACTCAAGGATAAGTCTTAAAGAGTGTACAGTAGTCAAAAAGACAATATAATAATCGAAGTTCGGTAAATTTGTTAACTTAAGTGGAACGGCTCATCAGAAACTTGTTCACGTTGGACTTGAAGACAACCATATTATAGACGGCTGGAAAGCAGGAAAACGGAAGACGATTCCACAGACGTGCAGTTCTAAGAAAGAAGCTTTGATCATGGAATCTATGTTTAGGTTTAGGCACAGATAAAGAGTGGGGAGTATTATTGATAGTGTTTAAAACGAGACAACTGTTTCTTATGAAAGTTTGGCGAGGGGGGACCATAGATTGAAGCTCAGTCGAACACTTTCCATGAAAATAACGATAAAGCAGAGACAAAATCGTAACATCTCTTCTATGAGATAGAGGTTGCAGCGAAGAGAAAAGGACATTTCCCACCAGGCCACGAAGTCTATTTTGAACCCTATCAAGGCAGGACAAATCCTTTCTAGCAGCTCCTGCCCATATGTGGCAACAGTATTCCATCCTTGGACATACCTGGCTCTTATATAGATAGAGAATTGCATCAGCAGTGAGATATCTACTGGATCGATAGAAGGATCCCACCATTTTTCCAGCGGCCTTGACAACAGATTTGATGTACGTATTCCATTTAAGATCAGGAGTAAAGGTCAAGCCCAGAAGCCTGAAGACGAGAGCCATTCATTTTAATTGATGCCAGATGGGGATCAGAACGTTGATGATGTAAAGATAGAAACTTGGTTTTAGATGCATTAAAAGTAACCAGCCACTCCTTTCCCCATTGTACAACGTGATCAAGATCAGAGGAGAGAGAATCGGAGAGAAGTTGGTCGTTTACTGTCTTAGATGTGCTACCATAGATGGTAGTGTCGTCAGCAAAAATTTCTACGATTGATGTAAGGATGTGATTTGGAAGATCATTAATGTAGATCAGGAAAAGAGTTGGGCCCAGGATTAATACTGTTAGCTTCTGATTTTTGCCCATCAACTACTACTCTTATGAACCTATCAGTGAGAAATGATTTAATAATTGAGAACACATTTCCAGCTATACCATAGCTGGAGACCTTGTGAAGTAAACCTTTATGCCATACCCTATTAAAGGCCTTTAATATGTCAAGAGCAATTACCCTAGAAAGGTTGCGTCTGTCGAAAGATTCGCCAATCCTATGAGATATAACTGTAAGCATATCTGCTGTAGATCTAGCAGAACGGAAACCATATTGCGCGTCACTCAGAAGGTTATTTTTGCTAAGATGGTTGATTACTTCTCTATTTAACACAGATTCCAGCAACTTACTGATGACGCACAGGAGACTTATTGGCGTGTACTGAGAGGGGGATGAATGATCACCCGAATTCTTTAATGAAACTGGCTTCTAGCCCAAAACTAGGTCACACATCACGCGACTTAACGTTCTCGCACCTGTTAATTTCGCTGTATAAATGTCAACTTAACACACTTATCAATTCATCTATTCCCGTGGTCGAGATGGTTAGGTCACAGATTTTTTTTCCCATTTCCTTTCCACCTCCGCATCAAAGGTTCGTGGTTCAAGCCTACCTTTCTACTAAAACGTTTTTTTCTTTTACACCTCCAAACACCCGCTCGACGTTTTTTTTTTTTTTTTTAAACACACACACTTCCAAACACCCGGGCAACGCTGGGTACTCCCCGCTGGTATATATATGTAATCAAATAATATTAAGGCGGAAAAAAACGTCGTATTCCACATCGTAACTTGAAAAAACGTATCCTGGTGACACCGTACCTCGGGGATATATATATATATATATATATATATTTGGTAAAACTGGTAATTAGTAAAAACCTGAAGAGAGTGCTCAATACTATCGCAGAGCAAATATGTGTTTTATTTATTTATTTTTATTTTTTATTGCCGTTTTATCTGTTTGGTTACATGTGTTTCGGATGTTGGACCATGTTTACTATCCAACAGCTTGGTCAGACCTTACAGAAAGCGTTTCTGTAAGATCTGACGAGGCTGTTGGATCGTAAACATGGTCCAACATCCGAAACATATGTAACCAAGCAGATAAAACGGTAATAATAAAATATAAATAAATAAAATAAAAAAATAAAGAACACACACACACACATATATATATATGTATAATTTGGCAGAAAACACTCATTCTTAATAAACTAAATATATCGTTTGCCTATTAAAAACAAACAAAAGTCCAGTATAGCTGTGGTACAGCGAAAAAATATTGTATGTGCATGACTATATATATATATATATATATATATATATATATATATATATATAATGTATAAAATCAATAAATTATGTGAGAAATAATATTATCTATTTATCTCTCTCTCTCTCTCTCTCTCTCTCTATATATATATATATATATATATATATATATATATATATATATATATATATACGCGAAAATGTGTGTGTATATATGTATGTTCGCTTTTTGTGTATGTCTATAAAAGGCTTTTTTCCGGGAAGCGATCGGTCGGCTCACTCCTTCTTAAAACTTTTTATATGCTGTATAAATTATAATATCTATGAGTTAAGAACGGGGGTCGCCTGTCTATTTAATTTGCCTGACTTTGTAAAGCTAAATACTCCACATTTTTGGATCGCCGCGTATGGATTCGGCTTTTTCGTATAAAAGCGGCATTCCGGTCGTCATCGCCGTTAACGTCCAACTCCTTATATCAGACAATTGCTATTCAATTTGGACAATCCCCTTTTTATGGGGAGCTGGTTTCCCCCTACAACATCTTGGGGAAGCAAAAAAAATCAAAAAAAATCTGATCCCCGCAGTTTAAGTTGACCTCAGTAAGTCATTAAGTACGGGCACCTGCCAATTATTAATATTTAAATAAATTCAGACATGTTTCCGTTACTATTTCTTGGTGGTCGATCGGTTTACGTCGCACATTTTTTTTTTCACACTTTATTTTCCAAATTCGCCACAAGGCTTCGGATCCTATTCTTCCTACTTACCCACCAAAACTTTTTTAAACTCTCCCCCCCCTCGCGACACAAATACCCAAAACCACACACAGCTCTAAACACCCGGGCACCGCCGGGTACCCCCGCTAGTCTAAAATAAAGAAAAATTATCTATATATTAAATATTGTAGCCAGTTAAAGGAAAGAATTCGTTAATTAAATCAAATATATTGGAATAAAAGTTGTATAGAACTTTATAAAATCATCAGACACAAATAAGGACACAAATGAGAAAGAAAAAGAACCTCTTTAGGTCATGGCATTTCGAAGCTAATTGCTTCTTATCAAACAAAAAAGAATAAAACCGGTATTATAATACAAGAAAGGTACACAAAAAATAAAACCAACTTCAGCACATTTAGATTAAAAATAAAAAAAAACGAAAAAAAAAAAATGGAGTGAAATAGAGACTAATAAAAATGATGAGGATGGAAAACGAGGAATATTAGTAGTTGTTTACCTTTTTATCTGTAACTTGATCTCATCTTTTTAATTTAATTTTTGATATATGTATGTAAGTGGGTGTATCTATCTATGCACACACACACACACACAAACACACACACACACATATATATTTAAACACGCATATATATGTATATATACATGTACATATATATGCATACAAATATATATATATACATGTAAATACACACACACACATATGTATCATCACATATCATCATCATCATCATCATCATCATTATCATCATGCAGCCCGTCAGTTTTACCGATGACTAGTTGGGATCTCAGTGTTGGCGTAGTCTCACTCCATCGCCACAGCACTTTCCACCTTGGTTCCTCTTTGCTTGCGCAGTTTAGGTGCAGTATCTGTATCTGTTGCGCATCGGATAGACACCCTCTGAGATGCCAATGCTCATGTCCAGTGGAACGAACCTGCGATGACTGGCAGCAGAGGAGGCTGCGGCTTCTAGCCGAATTAATCTCAGTGAGGTAGACAGTCGCCCTATCGTGTCCGCTACTACGCCTTTTCTTTCTGCATGAGGTTCCATAGCCTTTTAAGGAAAACTGCAAGGCAGCTGTAAGATTTGAAGCCAGTTCCCATCTCTTAGCCTTTTGCTATGATAAGGCCTACAAGGCAGTTGTATTTGATTTTGGGGTTGGTTCCGCTAGACCTCGCCCAACCAATGGCACCTACAAGACAGTAGGGTAGGGATTGGTAGCGTGCCAGGGCATGTCCACACATTGGTAGGCCATAATGCAGTACCTCTGGGGTCCCCTACTACTCTGAGATCTCCTGCAAGTTTAGCCTGGGGCCGCAGGGCACCCAGTTACCGTGTGTGGCCAACGTGAAGGCACCGTAGGAGTCTTGATGATGGAGAGGCTATGTACTGGCAGGGAAGACTTATGCATAGCTTCTCCCTTTTCACCGTGAGGTTAGCCAGCGGTGTTAGCTGGAAGCGAGAAGGCATGCAAGCATGAACTTAACACTAACTTATACCTAACACACTAGACGCATCATATCCCCCTGGGGGATTAAGAATCCAAATGCACACGCACATACACACATATAAACACACACACACACACACACACACACATATATATATATATCTCCCGAAAACAATTTTCAAAATCATTATTCCGCGGAATTTAATTGTAAATTTAAAGTTAACGTTTTAATTTCTTTTAGCTTATAATAAGATCTACTTTCTATTGTGTTGTTATTGAGCTTTTTTATTTGGTTGGGATTAAAATATCAATATATAAATACTTTTATTTGGTTGGGATTAAAATATCAATATATAAATACTTTTATTTGGTTGGGATTAAAATATCAATATATAAATACTTTTATTTGGTTGATATTAAAATATCAATATATAAATACTTTTATGATATTAAAATATCAATATATAAATACTTTTATGATATTAAAATATCAATATATAAATACTTTTATGATATTAAAATATCAATATATAAATACTGGTATTTATATTAGATTCCAGCTCATATAGATTGCAGATTCCGATACAACAATCATTTCCGATTATTTTAAAACATATATAGGCTCAACAGTTGTTGTTCTTTAAGTTTTCGTACTACTGTGAAAAAAAAAAAAAACGTCATATGTGCATATATTTTCGCGAACCTTAAATTGACTTTTGATAAGATAATCAATAGATTTTACTGATACTGTAAAATCAATAAATATTTTCATGAACGATAACAATGGTAAATTAAGTTTAAAAATAGACAAATATATATATATATATTATTTTTATAATATAATTATCCACTGACACGTGTTTCGTCGTCCACGACTTATCAGAGTGGCTGAGTGGGGGTCTAAATGAGCAAAGCCTCAGTAAAATATATTTAAAGGTGCTGTGCTCTGAGTATTGCAGTCATGATAAGCTCAATAGGTGTAATTACGCAATCATCAGTGAAGGAATTGATAATTTCTGTTAATTGCGGGACTGAAATCTAAACAAAATCATACTGTGCTCTTAGCATTGCAGTCATGATAAGCTCAATAGGTGTAATTACGCAATCATCAGTGAAGGAATTGATAATTTCTGTTAATTGCGGGACTGAAATCTAAACAAAATCATACTGTGCTCTGAGCATTGCAGTCATGATAAGCTCAATAGGTGTAATTACGCAATCATCAGTGAAGGAATTGATAATTTCTGTTAATTGCGGGACTGAAATCTAAACAAAATCATACTGTGCTCTTAGCATTGCAGTCACAATAAGCTGAATAGGTGTAATTACCTAGAGCTATATAAATATCTTTAAATATATTTTACTCTCACCCTTACTTGTAATAAATATTAATAGGTGTTTTTAAACCAACAGACACTAATGTTTCACGCTTACACAATCATCAGTGCAGGAATTGATAATTTCTGTTAATTGCGGGACTCAAGCCCCAAAAAGTTATCCTTGGCTTGGCAATCTAACGTAGTTACTCGACCATCATGCATTAACATTTAAATCGAAGTGAATTAAGTTATTTATGAAGCAATGTCATAATAACGCTTGTCATAACTCAATTAGCGATTTGAAAAAGCATCAAGTTTATGAATAACCTGTCTTTCTTTTCTTTTCATCATTAAATAGCTGAAATGCATAAGAACGTATGTTATATTTAATTAAATAGATTTTCTGTGTTTTATACAATAAAAATAAAATTAAACAAACAATATTTCCAGGGAAGGATGTATTTAAAATCTTAAACTTTTAAACTATTGTTTTATTAGCATTTTAAAGATATAAAATAATTCAATGAAACCGACTGCGATTCGATCTGTTAAACCTATTTACCACTTAACACCTGTTTATACGAAAGTGAGACTCAAATAGTTAAAACAGAAACGCAACAGCAATGTCAGTATTTTCTTTTTATCTGACCTCATTGGCTTCTTGGCTTGACCATTACTCCTGATCTTAAATGGAACACGTACATCAAATCTGTTGCCAAGGCCGCTGGAAAAATGGTGGGATCTTTCTATCGATCCGGTAAATATCTCACTGCTGATGCTATTCTCTATCTATATAAGAGCCAGGTACGTCCAAGGATGGAATGCTGTTGCCACATCTGGGCAGGAGCTGCTAGAAAGGACTTGTCCTGCCTTGATAGAGTTCAAAATAGACTTCGTAGCCTCGTAGGAGATATCCTTTTCTCTTCCTTGCAACCTCTATCTCACAGAAGAGATGTTGCGAGTTTGTCTCTGATGTATCGTTATTTTCATGGAAAGTGTTCGACTGAGCTTCAATCTATGGTCCCCCCTCGCCAAACTTTCACAAGAAACACTCGTCTAGCTGTAAACACTATCAATAATTCCCCCCACTCTTTATCTGTGCCTAAACCTAAACGTAGATTCCATGAACAAAGCTTCTTTCTTAGAACTGCACGCCTGTGGAATTGTCTTCCGTTTTCCTGCTTTCCGGCTGACTACAATATGGTTGTCTTCAAGTCTAACGTAAATAAGTTCTTGATGAGCCGTTCCATATAAGTTATCAAATTTACCAAATTTTCATTACTAATGATTACTATATTGTCCAATTTCTACTGTACACTCTTTAACCCTTATCCTTGAGTGGCCTCTTGGCCTTGATAATGTGGTGATGCCTATGTAAAAAAAAAAAAACTCATATGACAAATCTTTTTAACTTTATTTTCAAATCGGAAAAATTTGTAAACTTGACTGTATTTGATTTTTTTTTCGACTAGCGATGATAAATACCGTTTGTTTATTTTATATAAAAATATATTTTGTAATTAGTTAAAAACATGAAAACTGTCTGTTATACTTAGAAAAATTAATGTAATATAGTTTCAAAACAATTTAGTTCCATTAAATAATTATTTTTTACAATTGAATTTAAAAACAATTTAAAAACAATAATGGATAAAATAAATTAAAAAAATCACTCTAAAAATGCTGGATTGTAAATCGATTATTTTTCGTAATTCATTCAAATTACTTGAGGGAAATATATGGGTAAAATTTGATAAAATACGAGGAAAAGCATGAAAAATTCAAAAAAAGAAAAGTCCGACATGTATTCAATATGAACTTCCCAGTTTTCAAGTCATAACGAAGAAAATGGTTTAAAGTGGTCTCTATTGTTTTCGCACAGGTTCAAATCCTGTCCGAGTCGCATTTGCCACGGGGATGATCATTATCTGTTTAATATGGCAGTTGTCGACGTAAACATACTTAACCAACATTTTTTTCTGATATTATGAGCATATATATATATGTGTGTGTGTGTGTGTGTGTGTGTGTGTGTGTGTGTGTGTGTGTGTGTGTGTGTGTGCTCAGAATCTCTCTCTCTCTCTCTCTCTCTCTCTCTCTCTCTCTTTATATGTATATATATAAATTTAAGAACATTTTCTTAAATGTTATCTCAAACATTTTTCTTAAATCAGCCTTGACAGCCGCGTTTAAAAATCTCTCCATTTCTTCTTTCTACGCACAATTTATCTTTCTTTTAATAATATTATTTGAACTCATTCCCTTTTTTCTTGAACCCATTTGTTGAATTATTTCACGTAATTCTGCCTTTTGGATTACTTTGAAGCATCTTCCATTAACGCGATTCCTTTGGATTTTACTTGTGGAAATGGAAATTTAATCAACTTTTTTTGGATTTTACCGTTATTGGATATTTTACCCTTCACCCAACCATCCATTCACGTGAAATAACCTTTTTCGTCCTCATATTCCTTTTGCTTCACTATTTTTTACCAAGCAAGATCTATGACTTACTTGTTGTTTCATTAAATACTTTTGCAAGCAAAATCCGATCCCTCATTTTGCTAATCCCTACTCTCTGAAGAGAAGGAAAGTATTTCTTCGAAACTCCGCGGATTAAAGACTACCCACTTATTTCGTGCTTCCATTTTAAAATCAAATATGCTTTTAACTCTTTTTCAAAGTGTTCTTTAACATGTTATATTAACAACTTGTTCTTATTATAAATTCTATTTCCTATTTGCTTTTATCGAGATTTTACATCTGGTTGAGATTACTTCATAAATATTCCTTAGATAATATACCTTAGATTTGCCATCTTGGATTATCTTGTAAACTTAATTGTAATTCTTATATATATATATATATATATATATATATATATATATATATAATGGACATAAGGAAGTTAAAATTTTGCAAATTACAATTCACAATATTTAATATTCGATCAAGGAATAAAGAATAGGGATAATTATTTCCTTATTCAATGGAGTTTCAAAGAATAGCTCTTATCCACAAAGGAGAACTTTGATATAGCCGGGCCATAATTTTGCTGATTAGCACAAAAATTGAAAGCTTTAAAGTATGGGAGAAATAAGAATAGTAATATATATATATATATATATATATATATATATATATATATATATATATATATGCGTTAAAGTTTTATTTCCTGTGTTATATATTATGCTACTAACAGAATTTGTGATCACGGACTCATTGTCTTTTTAATCGTAATGAACATTTATTGTAGATGGGAATGACAATTTTTCAATGAAAATTGCTCCAAACAAGCATGTGGCCACTTAATAGAAGGAACTAGAAAAAAAAATATCTTCAAGGTGAAAACTAGCCAGCGATAAATGTTAGATGGAGAGATTCTGATCTAGAAAACAGCAATCCCTCCCCGTTTTTTCAGAAACATCGTTCATGGATGTGAAGACCAAAGTTGATATGCAGAATATACGTACTCATCAATACATATCCGCATTTGCGTGAAAACATAACAGAAATACCAGAAGCAAGTATAAACGTGCTGCACGATCATCGCAAATGTATTTGCATCCTGGCATTCGGAAGGGGATGAAAGTGTAGTGTCTGTCTTGCTCTCGGTTGAAGAAAGATTACTTTCTGATTGAAGCAACTTAAGTTCCTATTTACAATGTCTCCCCACGGGACAGGGTTAGACACCAGGGTTGTTTTTTAATGTGGAAAAAAAGGAACAAAAATAAAAATTGGCTCAGTCGTGAAGGATTTCTCCTCCACTGACAGAGAACAAGAAATTGAAGTGCAGCATCTGAAGAACAGATACTACACTTTGAGGTATTTATTTGCTCCCCCACTGAGCAAATTAGGCACAAGGCCGATTTTTAAAGTGAGGAGTGAAGGGGAAATGGGGACCAACTCCCCGGGGAGTAGGGGAGCTGGATAGTGACAATTGGCATGAAGGGTTGCCCCTACATTGACCAAGGTCTTATATGTGGGGTCGCCCCCACATATGGTCCCTGCTTGCAGTATCTGCCGGAACAGATACTACACTTTGAGATATTAAATCTTTTATTCATGTTAAAAAAATACAGTCAAAATCAACGATGAACAAAAAACTTAGGCACATGGCCAACTCAAAAGGGGGGATTTTGGGGGTCGTTGGTCATCCTTGTCACTCCAGAACTGAACAAAGTCAAAAGTTTCTCCCAGCTAGTATCTTCTTTCACCATAATACCGCATTCACCCTTTCATATTGGGGGACGTCCTACTTAACTCCCAATTTTTAAAACATTTTTTATTGACGTGTAAAAACAAAAAAGATAACAATAAAATGGTACAATAATTCATTTGTGTCGAGGGCGGGGGAAGAAAAAACAAAAGGTGATTAGTAGGACCCTCCCAACCCCATCTAGTTGATAGACTGCCCGTTCCACTAAGTTTGTAAAAGGAACCTCGCTTCTGCGGGTCAGTCTCTAGGTGGGGATGCCCTCTAGATGGGGGTGAATGGAGAAAAGAAATTTTTGTGGGTAAGGGATGGAGGTTAGTTTGTATTTCTTTTTCTCCAAGATGGGTAAAATTTAGAGGAAGGGGTGAAAACAAAACACTTTGATCTTGTCCCGAAGGCCAAATAGTTATTTTAGAATTTAAAATTTTAAACACTATCAATAATTTCCCCCACTCTTTACATGTGCCTAAACCTAAACGTAGATTCCATGAACAAAACTTCTTTCTTACAACTGCACGTCTGTGGAATTGTCTTCCGTTTTCCTACTTTCCAGCTGACTACAATAGTGGTTGTCTTCAAGTCCAACGTAAACAAGTTCTTGATGAGCCGCTCCACTTAAGTTAACAAATTTACAGAATTTCCATTACTAACGATTACTATCTTGTCCAATTGATTACTGTACACTCTTAACCCTTATCCTCGAATGGTCTCTGGGCCTTGATAAGTGGTTAAGCCTATGTAAAAACAAAAGCTATTCCACCTAGAGAGCCTCACTTGGGAAAGGGGAACTGGCTATTCCTTTCATTATATACTAATTTTGTATTTTAACTTTTCCCTCGTAAGGAGGCAGATAAATAGAGAGAGAGGGGAGAGGGAATCATAAAAAAAAAAAAATAAAAACACATACATATAAATACAAACACCAATCAGGCTACGGACGGAAGAGCTTAGAAGCATCGCTGCTTTTTCGAAGCATGAGAGCGTCGATCTATAAAAGAAAGAAATTGAAAATGATAAAAATAGAATGCTTTTAACTAAAAATTAAAAATAGATAATTAAAAAAAATGAAACAAGTGTTTCATATTGTTTTAACGTTTACTATGCGGTAGGAAGCAATACACGACCGTTGGTGAAAGAAGAACCATAGGAGAGAGAGAGAGAGAGAGAGAGAGAGAGAGAGAGAGAGAGAGAGAGAGAGAGAGAGAGAGAGAGAAAGACAAAACCAGAACAAGAGAGAATAAGAGAGAAGCAAATATTGATAAGGAAAAAGATGAGAAAGAGAGCAAAAGATTGTTACATAGAGAGGGCGGGAGAGAATGAGGAACGAAAGATAAATAAATAAGATCAAGGAAGGAGGGAGAGACAATTGCAATTACACCCCCCAATAAAAACCCTACTGCTCAAATTCACAAAGTATGCACCCTACTTTCTTCCAGAACGTAAACCACACCCTAATATCTTATAAAATTAATGTAATCTTGCCCCCTGTTTCAATATCGATTCTTTTTTGATGAGTTATCCTTGAATTGGGATTCCACAGAAACATGTGTGCACATATGTAACTAATAATGTTTGTATAACAAACAGACACATATATTTATATAATTATTAAACTCAAATGACCTTGTAACGAGTGTTGTAACCCAACACCCGCTTTACGATTTTCGGTTGTATACATAAACAAATAATGAACGCGACAATAAAACGTATTGTTTTACTGTGTACGTTTTCAGCGTCCCAATTGTTTTTTTTTTTGCGTTTAAATTATCCAAATAAACAATTGTTAATACTTTCTGCATTTTTTACATTGTTCATTTCCCTATTACATTTAAGTTATTTTAACGCAATTTTCTCACAAATAAATCTACTTTAAACCGTTGACAACCATAAAAGCATTTTACAACGGCGATTTACCAAAATTTATTATCCATTTTTTAATACACCTTTCTTAAAAAATATTCATACATTTTGTTCTACACTACCAACATGAATAAATAACCCCGCAAATATGTTTTTTTTTTAATTTGCGTTACAAATAAGTAATCAACGCGACAATAAAACGTATTGTTTACTGTGTACGTTTTCAGCGTCCCAATTGTTTTCTTTTTTAGCGTTTAAATTAAGATATATTAAAATTTTTAATTTAACTTTAAGTATTATGGTATCTG
The DNA here is from genome assembly GCF_053919585.1 of Euprymna scolopes. Lineage (NCBI taxonomy): Eukaryota > Metazoa > Mollusca > Cephalopoda > Sepiida > Sepiolidae > Euprymna > Euprymna scolopes. Next base: position 72,496,370 of record NC_136519.1, read on the forward strand.
TTCAGTTCACATTTACCTATAAGTATGGCAAACCACTTATAATTCAATAGCTGTAAGTTTTTTTTTTTCAAAAATTAACAATTATAAACGGAAACTCATAGAAAATCTATCTATATTCTTTTTCATTTTAATATACTTTCGTAGAAATGTTTCTGTTATTTCACAGAAAACTATTTTCTTTACGTCAGAAGTCTAATGCTCGTACATTAATTCCATAGCTAATATAACATACTGACCCAACGGGAGTCTAGTTTATATATATATATATAATATGTGTGTGCGTGTGTGTGTGTGAAGAGAAAGAGAGAGAAAAATGGCAGAGAACGAAGGATTAATAGAGAGAGGACATTTGAGAGAATGAGATGGAGCGAAATATTGACAGGGAGAGATTAAACAGAGAGAGAATGAAAGATAGATAGATAGAGAGAGATGAAGAGAGAGGAAGAGAAGTACATATATGGATAAATAGATAGATAGAAAGATGAAGAGAGAGGAAGAGAACTACATATATGGATAAATAGATAGATAGATAGATAGATAGATAGAGGGGAAGGGAGAGGCGCGAGTGCGTCTGTTGTTCAAGAATCGAAAGCGAGGCTGATGAAGTGAGGTTAATGTCGGCGTGTGATGCTGTGTGGTTTGTTGGTTGATAGATTTTTTTTCTCTCACGCATTTATTTCTCGGTGAATTATCGATTTCTCTTGCTGTTCTTCTTCCTTCACTTTGAAGCTTAAGACCCATATTTAGATAGATATTCTACCAAGCAAGTCAGTCGCGTTCGTTGGCTTTTGCATCAACTCGTGCTAGCGACGACCACCACGACGAAGTAGCGCACAATTTTGGCTCGCTTTCTGTTACGTCTATATAAAAAGGGTGCTTATCCAGAACGTCCCCTTACATTAAAAAGCAAAAAAAAAAAAAAAAAAAGAAAAAAAGAAGAAAAATCTGTATGATGAACGTCCAGGTGAGAGAAAAAAAACAAAAAACATCGTATTAAAAAAATCACGCGAATTGATTAAGTTGCTATATTTTTAGAAAAAAAAATCAAATTTTAGGATTAACTGAAGGACGACTGTTTGGTTGCGTTATTTTGAAAACAATCTGAAGGAAAAAGAAAGATAACTCGAAATAATTCACTTTTGTGAGATTTTAGAAAGCGATTCGTAACATGAAAGAGTTATTGGAAAAAGTCAAATTCGCGTAAAAAATTACTTTCATTTTACAAAAAAAAAAGTACTTAATCACAGATACGTACATCATATAGATTTTTCTTTATTCTGTTCATTTCAGCTCGTTTTATCTGTCAAAAAATTCGGTGCAAAAGTTTTTATCGATTTAAAATTTTATTTTGAAAATGAAAAATCCCATTCCTACTTAGTATAGATCCCTAGGTATGAGAAAGCCTTATTCCCCCCATAAATGCTAGACTTTTAAACTCCCTTCCAGGATTCTGATTTCCCAACTGTACTGATATGCAGAAGTTCAAGTGTAATGTGAACAGACATCTTTCTGCTCAACTCCCTTCATAACAGTCCTTCAACTTATGTTCCCGATCGTAGCCCCCTACTTCAAAGTGGCACTGTGCCTTTTTTGGATGAAACTTGAATTATATATATATATATATATATATATATATATATATATATATATATATATATATATATATATATACCAGGTTAGAAATACTCAAATGTAAAAACCATTGAATTTAAGCGAGGTTGTTGATAGTGCTCAGTTAAAAGTTATTAAAAGATTGGATTTTATTCAATTTAGGTAAATTACTATAAGTCGCTACAGTAAATCTACTGTTTTAGTTTTGAAAGACATCGTAAGGCGACAATATACCTTTGTTACTCTCGAGTAAGAACAAAACATATTGTCGCCCGGCGACGCTTTTTTAAGGCCGAAACAGTAAATATATTGTAGCGACTTTTGGTAATCTTGTTTATCTAAATTGAATAAAATAATAATTATATATATATATATTAGTGTGTGTTAACATAGCTGCCACTAATGCAAGAATATTTCAAGAATTTGGTATTCTTTTATTATTAAAAACATGTGTGGATTGAATGTAGCTTTCCTTATTTATAGTAACCAATGGTTTATATTATCTGCTACAAATATGACAAGATTGGCCACCCTTTGCCAAAGTAACTACGTTATTGTTCTAGTGGATCCTCATGTAACGTTTGGGGACCACCACTAAATTACATTACTTTCTACGCGCATTGCATATAAAAACACGACTTACACCATTCAAAGAATTCCCGTGCATTCGGGAATCTTCTGTAGTTTCTAAGATCAGCATGGTTGCGACAAACCATTCCATATTCATTACGGGTTAAATCAGTTTGAGCGAATTATGCCAGGCGGATTGAGTGCATCTGCCTTGAATGTTCGCATGCTGAGTTTTAAACGTTTTCTTATCGTTCTGCACTGACGTAACTTTTCCTAGCCATTAACCTTGATATTTGCTTGCATCAAAGTGTTCGTTATGCGATTTTTATTCTTCGTTCTATGTCTTGGGCTTGATATTTCTCTTCACACAACTTTGTATACATGGTGGAACTTAGTAGATAATGCGGGACCTAATAGATTTGGGACAGTTGTTGGACTTTGTTTAAGAGAGACTAGTGGTAGATTTACCAGCCCAGATGTGGCTAAAATAATCCATATATGGGAAAATTGCGAATACTGTACGGGGATGAGTAATTTCATAACATGATATAGGGAGCTTGCCTTCTTTGCAGCAGATTTGGTAATTTCTTAATTTTCTGTTTTTAGATTAGATATTTTTCTACGGCTTCCTCTCTATGGATGATATGTGTGTGCATACTGTACTGTTTGGAGCATGTGCTTGTAAACACAGTTGTGAAATATGGCAGTTAGAAATAAAACAAAAGGAAACTTTATACAGTACTTACTTGTTATTGAAAAATATTAGTGTACACCGAAAATTGCGCAAATTGATAAAGTAGATGTAGAATAAAATAAAATAAATAAATTTAACAATTTATGATGGATTCTTTTTTTTTGCCTTTGTTCTACCTGAGATAAGGCGTATTGTCACTTGAATGTCCAACAAAGGGCTGTGGTGAGTTGATGTTTGTTGACATTACATTTAAACTTCTGCATGTCAGGAAAGCAGTAAACAGAGAGGCAATCCCAAAGGAGAAGTCCAAGAGAAGAAACTATTAGAGTAGAAGAAATACCGACATATACGGATCTCAAAAGTGAAAGGCGTGTGATATTGATGTTTGTCGAGTTAGTCGCTAGTATGTACGTTAAGGAGCGCAAGTGCTATGAGTTCATTATTGCACATTTCATCAAAGTAATAGTAAAAACGGGCACACAAAATACAACATGGCGTCGATGGGACAAATGGCTGGAATTTGGCAGATAGTTTAGAACCTATTAAATTTGTTACTCGTTTTTTTAGAACCTTGTGTAAAAGTGACGCCATATGTCGTCTTAATCTTAAAGTTCTCTACTCACAGAAAAAGCAGTGTATATATATATATATATATATATATATATATATATATATATACATAGTAAAAAGATTCATAATTGTAAATTATGAATCAGTTTCAAAAGGAAAAACAAACAAAATGAAATGTTTTTCCTTTTGAAACTGATTCATAATTTACAATTATTAATGTTTTTACTCAATATTAATATAGCTCTAGGATACATATATCTATTGAGCTTATTATATATCTACAGTACAATGGGCACTGTTTTCTTTTTTAAGTAACAGTTAATTTAAAGGATCACCAATATATATATATATATGAATATATATATATATGAATTAACTGTTACTTATGCCGTTATCAATAAAAGTAGCGTCTTTTAAGTTTAAACCGTTAAAAAAAAACGTATATAAGAATTTACACATAATTAATATTTAATTATAAACCCTCTCTTATTTAATACACTCCTACTACTTTAAACTCCAACGTCCTCTCCCTACCACTCCCCCTTCTTTTCTAACTCCCCTTTATCTACGATTTTTCCATTCTTATTTGACTTTATAACTTAGTCCATCTATGAATTCTGACGATGCTAGTTGGATTTTTCCTCTCTTTGAGGATTTTCCTCTAGCTGAAACAATTTGTACACTCCTTCTGGACTCACAGTAATAAATTTCCTATATACTCCTCTGACTACACATTGAGCACTCTAGTCCGGTTTTTTAACCACTGGTAAATAAATATATTCATATAAATATATATATATTCATATATATATATATATTCATATATATATATATATATACATATATATATATTCATATATATATATATATATTCATATATATATATATATTCATATATATATATATATATATTCATATATATATATATATATATATATATTCATATATATTCATATATATATATATATATATATATTCATATATATATATATATATATATTCATATATATATATATATTCATATATATATATATATATTCATATATATATATATATATATTCATATATATATATATATATATATTCATATATATATATATATATTCATATATATATATTCATATATATATATATATATTCATATATATATATATTCATATATATATATATATATTCATATATATATATATATATTCATATATATATATATATATTCATATATATATATTCATATATATATATATATATATTCATATATATATATATTCATATATATATATATATATATATTCATATATATATATATATATTCATATATATATATATATATTCATATATATATATATATATTCATATATATATATATATATTCATATATATATATATATTCATATATATATATATATATATTCATATATATATATATATTCATATATATATATATATATATTCATATATATATATATATATATATTCATATATATATATATATATATATATATATTCATATATATATATATATATTCATATATATATATATATATATATTCATATATATATATATATATATTCATATATATATATATATATATATATATTCATATATATATATATATATATTCATATATATATATATATATATTCATATATATATATATATATATTCATATATATATATATATATTCATATATATATATATATTCATATATATATATATATTCATATATATATATATATTCATATATATATATATTCATATATATATATATATATTCATATATATATATATATTCATATATATATATATTCATATATATATATATTCATATATATATATATATTCATATATATATATATATATATATATATTCATATATATATATATATATATATATTCATATATATATATATATTCATATATATATATATATTCATATATATATATATATATATTCATATATATATATATATATATATTCATATATATATATATATATATTCATATATATATATATATATATTCATATATATATATATATATATTCATATATATATATATATATATATTCATATATATATATATATATATATTCATATATATATATATATATATATTCATATATATATATATATATATTCATATATATATATATATATATATATATTCATATATATATATATTCATATATATATATATATTCATATATATATATATTCATATATATATATATATTCATATATATATATATTCATATATATATATATTCATATATATATATATTCATATATATATATATTCATATATATATATATATTCATATATATATATATTCATATATATATATATATTCATATATATATATATTCATATATATATATATTCATATATATATATATATTCATATATATATATATTCATATATATATATATATTCATATATATATATTCATATATATATATATATTCATATATATATATTCATATATATATATATATTCATATATATATATATATTCATATATATATATATATATATATTCATATATATATATTCATATATATATATATATTCATATATATATATATATATTCATATATATATATATATTCATATATATATATTCATATATATATATATTCATATATATATATATATATTCATATATATATATTCATATATATATATATATATTCATATATATATATTCATATATATATATTCATATATATATATATATTCATATATATATATATTCATATATATATATATTCATATATATATATTCATATATATATATATTCATATATATATATATTCATATATATATATATATATTCATATATATATATATATATTCATATATATATATATATATATATTCATATATATATATATATTCATATATATATATATATATATTCATATATATATATATATATTCATATATATATATATATATTCATAGATATATATATATATATATTCATAGATATATATATATATATATTCATATATATATATATATTCATATATATATATATATATTCATATATATATATATATATTCATATATATATATATATTCATATATATATATATATATATTCATATATATATATATATATATTCATATATATATATATATTCATTTATATATATATATATTCATATATATATATATATTCATATATATATATATATATTCATATATATATATATATATTCATATATATATATTCATATATATATATATATATATTCATATATATATATATATTCATATATATATATATATATATTCATATATATATATATATATATTCATATATATATATATATTCATATATATATATATATATTCATATATATATATATATATATTCATATATATATATATATATTCATATATATATATATATATTCATATATATATATATATATTCATATATATATATATATTCATATATATATATATATTCATATATATATATATATATTCATATATATATATATATATTCATATATATATATATATTCATATATATATATATATATTCATATATATATATATATTCATATATATATATATATTCATATATATATATATATTCATATATATATATATATTCATATATATATATATATTCATATATATATATATATTCATATATATATATATATTCATATATATATATATATTCATATATATATATATATTCATATATATATATATTCATATATATATATATGAATATATATATATATTCATATATATATATATTCATATATATATATATTCATATATATATATATATTCATATATATATATATATATTCATATATATATATATATATATTCATATATATATATATATATATATTCATATATATATATATATATATTCATATATATATATATATATTCATATATATATATATATATATTCATATATATATATATATATATATTCATATATATATATATATATATATATTCATATATATATATATATATATATATATTCATATATATATATATATATATATATTCATATATATATATATATATATATTCATATATATATATATATATATATTCATATATATATATATATTCATATATTCATATATATATATATTCATATATATATATATTCATATATTCATATATATATATATTCATATATATATATATTCATATATTCATATATATATATATATTCATATATATATATATATATTCATATATATATATATTCATATATACATATATTCATATATATATTTATATATATATATATATATATATATATATATACTAGCAGGGGTTACCCGGCGTTGCCTGGGTGATCGGCCCCTTCCCACTCCGAGGGGTAACAAAAAAAGTCACCCCTCTGGATTTACATGCTTGGTGCCGACCTCCCCCCTTCAAGGAGAGATAATCCCCAACCCCACCTTCAGGGAGGAGGGTGCCTGGAGGCTTCTCCCCCCCCACAAAGAAAAAAGTCACCTCCTCCTGGCCTCTTCGCCCCACGCCCCACCCCCCACCCTTGGGGGGACACCGGCTCCCTCCTCTGGGGGGGAGAAACTGCCAAGCTCCCCCCTTTCAAGTGAGAAAATGCCAGGCTTCCCCTTTTGGTGGGGGGATGGTGGCGTGGCCTTCGTTATAAAGATGGCCTGCCAGCTGAAAAAATGACGTCATCGCAGAGGTCCCAACAAGCAAGATATGTGGAACTCTTAGACTGTCAATAATCAGCAGTAATTTTTACAGACAGCGTTACAAAACTTCAAAATTGGATTGAAATAAAGAACACGATGATTTATACTGAAACTCATCTAATATTAATAATAAAAAAATAATAAACAAACACAAGTTGTTTGTTTAAGTATTATAAGCAATTGAATATTTCGTTGTATTATAGATTTTAAAGATTAGAATGCGTTCTTTAATTACTTATAAATTACATTTTAAAAAAGTGAAGGAACACGATTTGATTTGTAGTAAACTTGAAGTTTATTTAATATAATTAAATGAAAATTATGCATGTAAGATTATGAATATTTGAAGCAGAACACAAGCAAAACATTTGATATGAGTTAAGACAATAAACAAATATTAAAATTAAACTATTTTTTAATCAAAATGAATTTTTTTAAAATAAAAGTGAATGTTTTTTAATCGAAATGAACAATATTTTTTTTAAATCAAAATGAATATTTTTTAATCAAAATAAATATTTTCTAATCAAAATGAACCACAATATTTTTAAATACAAATGAACCACAATATTTTTTCAAAATCAAAAACAATATTTTTAATGGGTTTGTATTACTGTACACATAGATTCGAAAAAGTTGTTAAAAAACAAATATATAACAAATAAATGTTATCAAAGGCAAGATAAGTTTCTTTTCTACCAAACTGGATATATTTTTCGTATTTTTATTCAATATAACATGTTTATTCAGCTCGAAAACCATACAGTGTTTACCGATGTATTGGAAAATTCAAGATGGCGTCTGACTCCCTCTTTAACACGGTAAGTTTGGGAAAAGGTGTTATAAATGAAAAACTGGATAAAATACTGTTAAAAACTCGCTCAATATATGTTACCGTGACATAGCTTGACATATATTCGGCGGATTTTTAATAGTATTTTTTCTAGTTTTTTATTTATAACGCCTTTTCCCATACTTACCGTGTCAAAGAGGGAGTGAGGCGCCATTTTGAATTTTCCAATACATCGGTAAACACTGTATGGTTTTCGAGCTGAATAAACATGTTATATTGAATAAAAACACGAAAAATATATCCAGTATAGTAGAAAAGTAACTTATCTTGCCTTTGATAACATTTATTTGTTATATATTTGTTTTTTGACAACTTTTTCGAATCTATGTGTGCAGTAATACAAACCCGAAATGAACTTAAGACCACGAGTGAACACGCGTTTTTTTTATAGTTTAGTTTCATATATATATATATATATATATATATATATATATATATATATATATATATATATATAAATAAGTATTTTTAAATTTTATCTTTCTAGCTTAAAAAAAAAGTTTTAAAATTTTATCAGCCGGCATAATTTATTTTTAAATATTGAAAAATTTCAGGAAAATTAATTTTTTCTAGATTTTTAAAACATGTGTGTCAATATCTTAAAAAATCGTCTCTTCAAAAGAACGTGTTTTAAAGAGGACGGTAGTGAACGTGTGTGTGTGCGCGGGTGCTGGGTAGTAGTACTGATAGTCTGTCCTTTGGAGGACAGCGTTTGTTTTCGTGTTGTGTACACGTGTGTGGCTAGCACCAGAATGGCGGACGTGGTGTCGGAGGTTGGATTGTGATGGCTGGTGTAAGTTAGGAAAAAAATAAACCCTTCCAAGATGGACAATAAATAAGGCCATAATATTTTATGGTAAATTAAAGAACGTAGGAACTATAGTTTTTTTAGGAGATGTGATTATTGGATTAACAAATCAGAAATCGTCTGTGGCACACACATCTCTGTTTTTATAGATATATATATATTCATATGGATATAGATATATATATATATATTCATATATATATATTCATATATATATTCATATATATATATTCATATATATAGATGTTCATATATATAGATGTTCATATATATAGATGTTCATATATATAGATGTTCATATATATAGATGTTCATATATATAGATGTTCATATATATATAGATATTCACATATATATATTCACATATATATATATATATATTCACATATATATATATTCACATATATATATATTCACATATATATATATTCACATATATATATATTCACATATATATATTCACATATATATATATTCACATATATATATATATTCACACATATATATATATATATTCACACATATATATATATTCACATATATATATATATATATTCACATATATATATATATATATTCACATATATATATATATTCACATATATATATTCACATATATATATATATTCACATATATATATTCACATATATATATTCACATATATATATTCACATATATATATATATTTACATATATTT
>NC_136519.1:72509396-72574396 GCF_053919585.1 Euprymna scolopes
GGTCGTTTAATTGTTATGTACTTGCATTTCTTGTTATAAATAATGTTACCAATAATTCTTTATAAGTTTTTGTTTCGGTTTCGATTATAGCTGATGGCCCTCCAGTAATCTAATTTTTTAAACTAATTTTATCAAGAATTCTTCATGTTTTGGTTTCGGTTTCGATTATAGCTGAAGGAACATAAGTTATAATTTTTCATTTCGGTTTCGATTCAAACTAATGCACCCAAGTCATATGAATATATATTTTTTTTTATTTTGAAATTGCACCGTTATAATATATAAAAATCGATAGAACATTAACTGTATAATAATATATACGAAATCTGCAAGTATTAAAAATATCATATTTAAGCGTACTTTACGATCGGGATTTGCCAGGCGTCCGTGCTAGCTTAGATAAATACTTTTGCAGTTATAACCAAAAAGCAACAATAATATCAGAGCGTCACCATTTACACTGAGCACATACAAAATGTCAACATCAATATAGTACATATGAATGAGACCCCTGTAGAATTTCCACGGTTAATAAGGCGAAAATATCATAAAACACAACAACTTTGGATCTTTTCGAATATATGGAATCATGCACAAATTCTTATTTAATTTCGTTTCTTAAGTTTATGATTTCGTATTCATCTGATGAGTCATGTTCTGAAAAAAAATGATTTAATTACATGATTGTTTCTGCGTTACGAAACAGGTGGTGTCTAGAATTGAATATTTTAACGTGCAAACAGAAATAAATTAAATTTGGAACGTAACCTTTTCGTCATTTATTTGTGTATACACTGTAATTATAGTTTAATCAATAAAAGGATTGTAATAAATAAGGGGTGATTTTTTTTTACAAGGTGGTCACCACTTATCAAGGCCCGGAAGCCACTCAGGGATAAGGTTTATTATAAGTACAGTACATTCGTGTGGAGATTTAATAAAGTGTCTACTTAAGGAGGCGGTTTATCAGGAATTTGTTTACGTTGGACTTGAAGACATCCAGGTGGGAAGCAGGCAGACGGTCCACGGGCGTGCAGTTCTAAGAAAGAAGCTGTGTTCATGGAATCTACGTTTTGATTTAGGCACTGATAAATAGTGGGAAAAATTTTTGACAGTGGATTCAACTAGACGGGCGTTTTTTGTAAAAGATTGGCGAGGGGGGGCCAGAGATTGGAGTTCAGACGAGCACCTGCCATGGAAATAACAATAAAACAAAGACAGGCTCGCAACGTTTCTTCTGTGGGAGAGAGGTTGCAGGGAAGAGAAAAGGGCATCCCCCACTAAGCCACGAAGTCTATTTTGTACTCTATCAAGGCAGGATAGGCTATTTTTAGCAGCTCCTGCTCAGATATGGCAGCAGTACTCAATCCTTGGACAAATATGGCTTTTATATAAATAGAGAATTGCATCAGCAGTGAGATATCTACTGGAGCGGTAGAAGGATCCCACCATTTTTCCAGCAACCTTGGCAACAGATTTCAGGTACGTGTTCCATTTCAGATCAGGAGTAAAGGTCAACCCAGAAGCTTGTCAAAACATGAAGCCTCCCCAAGATGAAACCCATCCATTTCAATTGATGCCAGATTGGAATCAGACCGTTGATGATGTAAAGATAAAAGCAAAGAGAAGTTTGTCATTTGCGGTCTTTGATGTGTTGCCATAGATGGTCGTGTCATTAGCATAGATGTCAACAAATGATTTAAGTATGTGGTTTGGGAGATTATTGATGTAGATCAGGGAGAGAGTTGGGCTCAGGATGGACCCTTGAGGGACTCCAGCATTATTACTGTGGGCTTCTGATTTTTGCCCATCAACCACTACTCTTATGAACCCATAAGAGAGAAATTATTTAATAATTGAGTAAAAAAATTCCAGTTATACCGTAGCTGGAAATCTTGTGAAGTAGGCCTTTATGCCATACATTATCGAAGGCCTTTGATATGTCAAGAGCAATTGCCCTAGAAATGAAACCTTTGTCGAGAGATTCACTAATCCTGTGAAATATAACCGTTCGCACATCTACTGTAGATCTAGCAGAACGGAAACCACATTGCATGTCACGAAGAAGGTTATTTCTGCTGAGGTGGCTGTCTACTTCTTTATTTCATATGGATTCCAGTAACTTACTCATGACACACAGGAGACTTACTGGTCTGTACTGAGAGGGAGATGACTTATCACCTGAATTCTTAAATACAGGACATACTGATGAGGTTTTCCAGGGTGTTCGGAAGCACTTCTCCTTCAGACAACGCTTAAACAGTTTTGTAAGTATGGGGGAAAGTTCTGGTTGAAGCTTTTTCAACACTATAATTGGAATGCCGTCAGGGTCAGTTGCTTTACTGGAATCAAGGTTCTTGATTAGCTTGGCAACCTCATACACAGATATTTGTATGTTGCATAGCGTGTTATGTTATAGGAGGAAATACGTGGAGTTGATGGTCTTCGTCGCATAGGGTAGAATTACCTGCAAAGTTGTTGGCAAATAGTTTGGCTTTGTCTGATGCTAACGAGATGACCTCAGGTCCGTTGATGATGGTTGGGATAGAACGCACGGTTCTGTTCAGGATCCTGTTTGCTCTTTGCCAAAACTGGTGGGAACCAAGCCGCTGCTCAGCTTCTTTGGATTTAACGGACTGGGAATATAGCTCTCTTGCATTTTTTATTAATCTTTTACAGTGGTTGCTGGCAATCCTGAAAGCAGTATTATTATTATAGCCTAATGGGGAATGCCCTTTTCTCTTCCCTGCAACCTCTCTCCCACAGAAGGGACGTTGCGAGCTGTCGTTTTTTAATCGTTATTTCCATGGAAAGTGTTCATCTGAGCTCCAATCTCTGGCCCCTCCCCTCGCCAATCTTTCACGAAAAACACCCGTCTAGCTGAAACCACTGTCAGTAATTTCCCCCACTCTTTATCTGTGCCTAAATCAAAACGTAGATTCCATGAACAAAGCTTCTTTCTTAGAAGTGCACACCTGTGGAACTCTCTTCCGTTTGCCTGTTTCCCACCTGACTACATCTTGGATGTCTTCGTCCAATATAAATTACTCTGAAGCACATATAAGGCAAATTAGGATCTTCTCTAGAAATGTCGCTACCATATGAGAAGCAATCTCTAACTTGGATGTCTTCAAGTCCAATATAAACAAAATCCTGATAAACCGCCCCCTTAAGTAAAATAAGACACTTCATCAGATCTCCATTACTAACGATTACTACGATATTGTCCCATTGATTACTGTGTACGCAATAACCCTTATCCTCGAGTGGCCTCCGGGCCTTGATAAGTGGTGACTACTATTTAAAAAATAATAGTAATAAATATATAAACATTCTTGTAAAAATAAACTTTATTCAAGTTTATTATTTAGACAAAACAATGCAGCGCTACGCCAGACAGAGAATTATTTTTGATTTACAATCGTAAACATTCACTTCGGCTCCATAAAAAATAAAAACGGCTTATTTCTCTCTGTCTCTTTCAATCCTACTCTCTGTATCTCCCTATCTGTTACTGTCCCTCCCTCTGAGTGTCTATAAACGCGAGTTGTATCGTTTAGCTGGCCAGTATTTATGTTTTGGGAGTGTAATATGTTCACAAGTAAATAATATAAAATCAGAGTTTCTAAGCGGAACAAATCCATGAATAATAAAAAGGTAAGTTTATTGTGCACGTAACGAAAAATGGCGGCTTGTTTAATAGTTGATAACTGTTCGTTTATTTGGTGTAATAATCAAATGTTGGAATTATAGAATAAATACTTCTCAACCAATCAGCGGCGCCGGATATTTAACAGGGACAAATAATTTTTTTTGTCGGGTGTAAGGGGTAAGAGTAGGCGTTTGTGTAGAAAATGTGTAGTAATGACCGTTAACATTCAAGAACAGTAGGAAAGAGTATAAAAGAACACGGTGTCGAATGCTGTCGAAAGACTAGTCGGTAAAGTGCGAGTGGGATTTTAGCTAATTCCTCCTTAGGTTAGGACGATGACGGTCATGGCTCTCCTCGGACTAAATGTAATTTTAAATATTACGAAATAATGTGTATTTAATTGTGGTCTATAGCTCGATAACGTAATGGCTAATGACGTAAATGTTGTCAACTTAAGGTTGTTTCATCCAGAGGGGGAAAATTGCGTCTTATTTAATATATACAAGATCATACACATACATCTTATTCACTTTCTTTCTTTATCTCTTTACATACATACATGATGATTGAAACGTCTTGTCAGACGAGTGCCACTCCCTCAGACAATTAAAGCTCATGAGCCCAAAAATGACTTTTTTTTTGTCCTACTGGTGAATTCATACGCTCAAGCAGACATGACACTGAAGACGGTAATTGAGATCAATTATTACATGTGTCCAGCATTTCAAACCTCCATGCGTCATAATGTTTCCATTGGCACAGGACCATTTTTATAGACAAATGCCTGAGGGAGTATCTATACACAGATGATGTTACAGCTTTGTACGACAGCTAAGTCTCTCTCTCGGTTCAAAATGTTGAGATCCAGCAACAAGCAAGAGCAAGATAGCCAGCAACAAGTTAAACTACAGACCAGCTTAATGCGGGTACTTGTCTTCCGCTTCATGGTTTTTTAAAAAAGAGATTTGCTTCTCCTAGAAAGGTTGCCTTCGCCATGGCTTAAGGGAGCCCTCTCCACCCCAACACACACATATATACACACAAAGACACACGGTGCTAGTTGGCCGTTGATCCCGAAAAAGGGTTCATTCGCCCTTTGGAATGTCTTGTTTTTAATCCTTCATGGAGACTAGCCGCCTTTCTCACCAAGCAAGTCTGGTGGGGGAACCAGTTTAGTCGCCGGTGACCCGACCATGAGGCAGGTAGTACTGGGTTACATGGTACCAGTAGCATATGATATGACCTGACTAAAAACATACATGCATACATACATGCATATATATATATATATATATATATATATATATATATATACATACATATTCTTCCTCTCTTTTTTACACACACACACGCACTCACACACACAAACACACACACACACATATATATATACATACATATATATATATATATATATATATATACATACATATTCTTCCTCTCTTTTTTACACACACACACGCACTCACACACACAAACACACACACACACATATATATATACATACATATATATATATATATATATATACGTGGCACTTCTGCATTACAAGGACCGCGGAATTGTTAGCGGGCTATAACTCCAATTTCCTTTTATTCAAATAACATGGCAATAAATAACAAACAACTTTTTTTTTTACCTAACACAAAATATTTAAAAACCCAAACATTTTCCCATAAAAATGTATCAATATTTAATTGTATATAATATTTATTGAGAAGTCTGGCTAAGAAAATATACTTAAAATAAAGCAATTGTTGAATTAAAGAAATTCGGATTTTGTTTTCAGGAAACATTTTTGGAATAAAAATAAATTTGTCAAATATAGCATGCTCTTTGACGGAGATATGCCTCCTGGCGACAGTCTAATGAAACGCACCAAAAATGATGCCGTCCGTGTAATGCAGAAGTGCTTATATATATATATATATATATATATATATATATATATACCCATAGCGTAGTGGTTGGGAGCCTTGACTATCGTACAAACGGTCGGGTTTCAATCCTGGCTTGAGGTAGTTGCCTGTCTAGCTGCTCTGATAAGCTGTGAAACAGCGAATCAGTACTGTATGTGGATGACTATATATATACATATATATATATATAGTAATTTATAAAATATATATGGCGATTAAGCTACACTGAATATTCGGCGTTTCATCCACTCTAGGATTCGTCAGGCTTATAAGCCTGACAAATCCTAGAGTGGATCAAACGCATAATAATCAGTGTAGCTTAATCGCCATATATATTTTTAAATCACTAACTAATTACTAAATGAATGGCTCTCGTCTTCAGGAGGCCTCAAGCTTTGACAAGCTTCTGGGCTTGAACATTACTCCTGATCTTAAATGGAACACGTACATCAAATCTGTTGCCAAGGCCGCTGGAAAAATGGTGGGATCTTTCTATCGATCCGGTAAATATCTCACTGCTGATGCTATTCTCTATCTATATAAGAGCCAGGTACGTCCAAGGATTGAATACTGTTGCCACATCTGGGCAGGAGCTGCTAGAAAGGACTTGTTCTGCCTTGATATAGTTCAAAATAGACTTCGTAGCCTCGTAGGAGATGTCCTTTTCTCTTCCTTGCAACCTTTATCTCACAGAAGAGATGTTGCGAGTTTGTCTCTGATGTATCGTTATTTTCATGGAAAGTGTTCGACTGAGCTTCAATCTATGGTCCCCCCTCGCCAAACTTTCACAAGAAACACTCGTCTAGCTGTACACACTATCAATAATTCCACCCACTCTTTATCTGTGCCTAAATCTAAACGTAGATTCCATAAACAAAGCTTCTTTCTTAGAACTGCACGCCTGTGGAATTGTCTTCCGTTTTCCCGCTTTCCAGCTGACTACAATATAGTTGTGTTCAAGTCTAATGTAAATAAGTTCTTGATGAGCCGTTCTATATAAGTTATCAAATTTACCAAATTTTCATTACTAATGATTACTATGTTGTCCAATTTCTACTGTACACTCTTTAACCCTTATCCTTGAGTGGCCTCTTGGCCTTGATAAGTGGTGATGCCTATGGAAAAAAAACAAAAAAAATAGCTCTACCTACGTATTGAACACTTTTGAAGTAAATACTTTAAGTTTACGCATAAATCTATACTTTCGTATATTAATTTTATGTGAGTAAATGAAGTAGTTATATATATATATATATATATATATATATATATATATATATATATATATATGCTTTTCGTTTTTCGTATTACTTCAGTTTCTCTCATTTTGTATGGCCTGTCTGCTAAAGCGATTTTAATTTTTTAATTTTTAATTCTATTAACAATTTGAAAGTTATTTTAGAGTGGAATTTTAAGCTCTTGTTATATAATTATGAAAAATGCTATATATATATATATATATATATATATATATATATATATATATATAAATTTATATATATATATATATATAAATTTATATATATATATATATATATATATATATAAATTTATATATATATATATATATATATATATAAATTTATATATATATATATATAAATTTATATATATATTATATAAATTTATATATATATATATATAAATTTATATATATATATATATAAATTTATATATATATATATATAAATTTATATATATATATATATATAAATTTATATATATATATATATAAATTTATATATATATATATATATAAATTTATATATATATATATATATATATATAAATTTATATATATATATATATATAAATTTATATATATATATATATATATATATAAATTTATATATATATATATATAAATTTATATATATATATATAAATTTATATATATATATATATATATATATATAAATTTATATATATATATAAATTTATATATATATATATATATATATATAAATTTATATATATATATATATAAATTTATATATATATATATATATATATATATATATAAATTTATATATAATTATATATATATATATGTATAAGGAATGAAAAAATGTACCAGCGGTGGTTGACGTTATGTTTAAAGAAAAAATAGAAAAAACCGAATGAAATTATTAAAAAATCAACGTTTCGTCCTTGACTTAGAGGACATCTTCAGGATAATTGAAATAAAAATGTGATAAAAGAAAAAGTCATAGATCGTGCGAAAAAAGACAGTTTTTTAAAATCCAACCCATGTCGGGAAAGGACGAATATGTGTGCGTATGGGAAGGTTGTTTGATGTCTATATATACAATTTTAAAATGCATTTAAAATAAATATGTACATTTTTTTTTTTTTTTTTTTTTTTTTTTTTTTTTTCTCTCTTCTGCGAAACTACTCATTTTCCTGAAACATTCAAAGAAAAACGGCTAGCCAGGATCCACCCTGATACCTTGCTCTTTGATTATTATTTTCCCTATGCTAGGGGTTAAATGGTAGAAGCCTTTTCTTTGCGTAATAGTATTAGTATTCAAAATTAGTGCTGATTCTAAAAGTCTTCTTTTAGCTCTATCTATCACGTATTTAATAATTTTCGCTTGATCTAAATTAAATGAGTGATCGTGTTCTGCACAATGGCAAAAAAGTGCATTTAGGGCGTTACCATTCCTCATATCTCTTCTGTGCTCGTTAAGTCTTAATTTCAATTTTCGTTGTGTTTCACCTATGTACGCTTGTTGACAGTTGTTACATGGGATGGAATATATACCGGCATCGGATGTGAGGGTTTTGGGAGAGTGCTTGGTAGTTTTTAATGTCTGTTTTATGGTTGAGGAAGTTGTTTGTATCAGGTGAAAACCAAGTCTATTAAGAGTGTCGTAGATTTTTGTGTTTTTGGTGTGGGTGGGAATGAAAAGATGTCTGTTTAATAGTGAGGTATCTGTTTTATTTTTCTGTGTGTTTATGTTATAGTGTATTTTCGTAGCTTTTTTCTTTGCGTAAGAAATGAAATAGGATGGATATTGTAGTTTTCTTAAAACATTCGTAATATATTGAAATTCATCATTAAGATATTGGGGACTGCATATTCTAAAGGCACGTAAGAAAAAACCTATAATCATGCCCGTCTTTATTTTATCATTGTGGTGTGAGTAGTAATGAATATAGTCGTTTTTGTGTGTGGTCTTTCTATGTACTTTGAAACTCAGATCAGTTTCTGATCTGATGAGGAATATGTCTAGAAAAGCTAGGGAGTGGTCTTGTTCGGATTCATGTGTAAAATTTATAGATGGTTCCACTGAATTTAATTTATTTCTAATTTGTTCTATTTGTGTGTTTTTAGGGAGAAAAATAAGAATGTCATCTATATATCTAAAATATGTGGAGTTTTTAGGAAGTCTGTGTTTAAAAGAGTTGGTTTCTAAGAATTCTAAGAATAAGCAGGCTAGTACACCACTAAGGGGGTTACCCATAGGGAGTCCAAATTTCTGTCTATAGTAAGAATTATTAAATTGAAAGTAGGTTCTATCAGTGATGAGTTTTATAATTTGTATTAGTGTATCTGAGGAAAAAGGTAGGTCGGCTTTAATTTTGATTAAGTGCTTGTGGAGTAGATTAAGGCATTTTTTGATTGGAATATTGGTGTACAGGGAAATTATGTCTAAACTATGCATGGTTTTATTTTGCATGTCCATATTTTTTATTCTATTTAGGAGGTCACCAGAGTTTTTGATATGTGAAGTGCTGATGGTGCCCATTAGTGGAGTTAAAATTTGGGCAATAGCTCGTGCTAAATTATGGGTGACGCTTCCAATGTTTGATATTATAGGTCTCATAGGGACGTTCTCTTTATGTATTTTTGGGAGGCCGTATAATATAGGAATAGTGGGGTGGTATTCTATGTTATTTATCCATTTTTTATCATTTCCGATAAGTTTCTTTACGGATTTATTAAAAGTATCGAAATCTTTTTCTATTGATTTTAAATCTATCGGAGTGTATATATCTCCGTCTGCCAATAGTGTGTGCATTTTCTTTAGATATAGGTCTTTATCTATTATAACTATACCCCCTCCTTTATCGGCTTGTGAAATAATAATGTCTTTATTTTTTGTTAAAAGTTTTAAGGCATCAATGTATCTTTTTGGTAGTGCTAATTCTTGAGGTTGGGTAGTTGTTAAAGCTATTATCCCTTGTATGAAACAATGATAAAATAAAGACGGGCATGATTATAGGTTTTTTCTTACGTGCCTTTAGAATATGCAGTCCCCAATATCTTAATGATGAATTTCAATATATTACGAATGTTTTAAGAAAACTACAATATCCATCCTATTTCATTTCTTACGCAAAGAAAAAAGCTACGAAAATACACTATAACATAAACACACAGAAAAATAAAACAGATACCTCACTATTAAACAGACATCTTTTCATTCCCACCCACACCAAAAACACAAAAATCTACGACACTCTTAATAGACTTGGTTTTCACCTGATACAAACAACTTCCTCAACCATAAAACAGACATTAAAAACTACCAAGCACTCTCCCAAAACCCTCACATCCGATGCCGGTATATATTCCATCCCATGTAACAACTGTCAACAAGCGTACATAGGTGAA
This sequence comes from Euprymna scolopes, assembly GCF_053919585.1. Classification (NCBI taxonomy): domain Eukaryota; kingdom Metazoa; phylum Mollusca; class Cephalopoda; order Sepiida; family Sepiolidae; genus Euprymna; species Euprymna scolopes. The sequence goes on from NC_136519.1 coordinate 72,519,589, forward strand.
ACACAACGAAAATTGAAATTAAGACTTAACGAGCACAGAAGAGATATGAGGAATGGTAACGCCCTAAATGCACTTTTTTGCCATTGTGCAGAACACGATCACTCATTTAATTTAGATCAAGCGAAAATTATTAAATACGTGATAGATAGAGCTAAAAGAAGACTTTTAGAATCAGCACTAATTTTGAATACTAATACTATTACGCAAAGAAAAGGCTTCTACCATTTAACCCCTAGCATAGGGAAAATAATAATCAAAGAGCAAGGTATCAGGGTGGATCCTGGCTAGCCGTTTTTCTTTGAATGTTTCAGGAAAATGAGTAGTTTCGCAGAAGAGAAAAAAAAAAAAAAAAAAAAAAAGAAAAAAAAAAAAAAAAAAAATGTACATATTTATTTTAAATGCATTTTAAAATTGTATATATAGACATCAAACAACCTTCCCATACGCACACATATTCGTCCTTTCCCGACATGGGTTGGATTTTAAAAAACTGTCTTTTTTCGCACGATCTATGACTTTTTCTTTTATCACATTTTTATTTCAATTATCCTGAAGATGTCCTCTAAGTCAAGGACGAAACGTTGATTTTTTAATAATTTCATTCGGTTTTTTCTATTTTTTCTTTAAACATATATATATATATATATATATATATAACTTTTTTTTCCGGACCCATTATATAAACAAAGGAAAATTGCTCCAGGAAAATGCCTAATTCGGATCATTACATTGCTATATGGATTACTCAAAATACAGTTTGGATCATTTTACCACACTGCTTTCAAAGACATTCACTTCGGATTTTACGATGCAATTTGGATGTAAACTTTTATATCCTTTTCTTTAACTTCCCTTACTCTATGACTTTTAATTACTCAATCAATTTTTAATTGTGATTTTCCATGTCTCACTGACTTAAAACCATTATAACTATTTGCTAATATTTTCTCCTCTAAAGAGATGGTAGACATCGAAATCCTATAGGATAAGAAGTTAAAATATTTCTAATGAATTCTTTGTCTTACATAGAATAATATATTATATTTTGATCTGAAACCTAAACATTTCACGTCATAAATTTTTAAATTCATTGAATGACTAAAATTTGATATAATATTCCACTTTTTTTTTTTTTTTTTGGCAATTTTATAAATTCCATATCTCAGTGACTATTACTCAGAAGTTAACAACTGAAGACTCGTTGGAAAGGTAATGTCCCGAATTATTTAGTGGGCTATGTGACATTTGACTTTTAGGTCGCACATTAAGGGGATCATCCATCATCCAGGGCCTCCAAACATGTGGCCTTGATGGGTGGGAGAATAAAACTTTCTGCTTTTGTTTCAAATGATCTGAAATAACAACAAGGGGAGACTTGATTCCAACTATTTCTCATATGTTTTATCTCACCTCTTTGGTTTTCATACATAAAGTAAATTTCACACACACACACACACACACACACACACACGTATATATATATATATATATATATATATATATATATATATATATATATATAAAGATCTTTTTTCTGCCTGACATTTTATAACATTTCTCTCTCCCTCTCTCCCCCCCATATATTGCTCCCTTTCCCTCTTATGATCGATTTTTCTCTTTTTCATTATCCTATTTATTTATACCTCCGTCTATCCTTTCGTTCTCTTTTACAATAATCTCTGTCTGTCTGTCTGTCTGTCTGTCTCTCTTTCTCTTTCTCTCTTTCTCTCTCTCTACTCTATCTGTCTCACAATCTATCCTTTCTCTCTCACCCCTTTTCTCTTTTCTCTCTTTCTTTTGAGTTTCAACCGCCCTCCCCGAACCCTAGTTGTCCTATCCATCCGTCCATCAATTCTCAACTCCCCGGATTTTCTCGCTCATCCTTTTCTGTTTTTTTCTCTCTTATCTCATCTCTCGCTCGCAACGTCCGGCCAACTAACAAATCTAGATACCAACCAATCAACGCTGAGCAAAGAGGGCCTCCACCAACTCCACTTGGAATAAATAAGAGCGCACTTTTAACGATTACTACTACACACGGTTCAACGGGGTGACTAAATGTACTGCCTGTTAGCCTTTACTAGTCATAGTCATTCTACTAGTTCTCCGCTATTATGCCAGTGGGAACTTTTAAATATATGCTCACTCGTTTGTGTCTCCCTTAATAATGGTAATTATTAGTGTGGAACTAAACATTCCCTCCGAGCAGTTCGACCTCCTTTGATACGATTAAAAAAATAATCCTTTTCTTTGAAAAACGGCGGAGAATGCTAATGTCTCTGCTATTATATGGAAAGGAACCTAGTGTGTGTGTATGTGTGTGTGTGTGTGTGTGTGTGTGTGTGTGAGAGAGAGAGAGAGAGAGAGAGAGAGAGAGTTTCTTAGGGACTTGAAAACGACTGGTCTGATTTTTTAATGAAATTTAACGCGAAGGTACTTTACGTGCTGGACAACGTACTTAGGTTTTGTGTCGGAATGGCTTCGATAAGTATCGATAATCCGTAACCGAAATAAACCGATGAAAGACGGAACAGACGATTTTGATCAAAGTTAACACCTAATATCACAAGTGTATTTGATAAGTTTTATTACAAGCCGAAAATTCCTGCATATTAAATCGACAGTAGGTTCTTTGATATGACAGGAACGCGTTCAAAATAAATGTTTCTGTTCAGAGCACAATGGAAGCATGATACTCGATTTTTGCATTTTAACTTTAATTCAATGCGTAATGTATAAAAATATTAATAAAATCAATAGTAGGTTCTCTACAGTGCAATGTAAACTAGAATGTATTATGGACGCAGTCATTGCGGGGTGGCTGGGAAGACCCCCCCCTCCGTGTGTGTTCTTTTGTGTGTCACGCTTACATCTTTCTCCTTCCGAGTGACTGTAGTTTCATTGTTATGACCTTCAATTTCTTGTAATAAATAATTTTACCAAGAATTAATTATAACATTCTGTTTCGGTTTCGATTCTAGTTGATGGCACTCAAGTTATCTATTTTTTATGAATAATATTACAAAGGATTTTTCGTAAGTTTTGGTTTCGGTTTCAATTATAGCGTAAGAAAATCAATATATATAATATATATATTCTTCATAAGTTTTGGTTTCGGTTTCAATTCAAGCTGATACACCCAAGTTATATAGATATATTTTTTTTTATTTTTGAAATCACAATTTTATAAGAATCAAATTGACTCTATAATGATATATACAAACATATTTAAGCGTATTTTACGACCGGGTGTCTCTGAGTACCTTGTTTGAGTTGAATGAAACCAAGACGAAAAAATAACAAAGAAAAGAAATTAAAAAATAAAGGAAAGAAACGAAAGACATTGAGTATTTTTATCTCAATCCAGCCAATCATCATCATCATCATCATCATCATCATCATCATCATCATCATCATTTATGCGTTGGGAAAGATATGAACAACATTTTTCTCCTCTGGGTAAAAAAATGTGACATGTTTTTGAGTTTTTGCCAACAGAAAACGGTGTGATGGTGTTACTGTGTACAATAGGTAACAATTTGGGAACAAAAGTGTTGATATGCCGTAAGAAAAGATAATGCAAACTAATCGCCTTTATCTTTTCCTATTTTTATTTATTTATTTTTCTACGTCTTCTCCTTCGCTTTTCGATAAGAATGAAAATGATTGATCAAAGGAAAAAGAAACATTTGTGATTTGAGAAATACAAACACGCCGTCTTCTACTGATAAAAAATGACAACAAAATGACAACAGCAAAAACAAAAAAAAAAATAATAGTAATAATAATAATAAGAATAAGAATAAGAATTGACTCTATAATAATATATACAAACATATTTAAGCGTATTTTACGACCGGATGTCTCTGCTAGCTTAGATAAATACCTTTTGCAGTTTTAACAAAAGAGCTACAATAATACCAGGGCGTCTCTATTTACGCTGTCCACCCACAGAATGCCAACATCAACATATGAAAGAGTTTCCACAGGTTCTGCTAGTTATTATTATCTATATATTAATACGATAGCCTGTGTGTTCTTTTGTGTGTCACGCTTATATGCAGATCCATTAATTGTTATGTTCTTCTATTTCTTGTCATAAATAATTTTACCAAGAATTCTTCATAAGTTTTCTTTCGGTTTCGACTATAGCTGATAGCACTTAAATCATCTGTTTTTTTTTTTTAAATAATTTTATCAAGTATTCTTTATAAGTCTTGGTTTCGGTTTCGATTATGACTGATGGCACTCCAGTAATCTACTTTTTATGAATAAATTTATCAAGAATTCATCATAAGTTTAGGTTTCGGTTTCGATTATGGCTGAAGGAACTAAAGTTATATATATATATATATATATATATATATATATATATATAATTTCATGGGTTTTTATTTTGGTTTCGATTCAAGCTAATGCACTCAAATCATATGGATATATATATTTTTTTTAGTTTTGAAATCGCAACTTTATAATATATAAAAAACAATAGACATTAACTCTATAATAATATATACGAAATCTGCAAGAATTCAAATATCATATTTAAGCGTACTTTACGACCGGGCTACGCCAGGCGCCGCCCCTACTAGCTTAGATATATACTTTTACAGTTTTCACAAAAGAGTTACAATTGTATCAGAGCGTCTCCATTTACGCCGAACATATATAGAATGCCAACATCAATACATTACATATGAATCAGTCCCCTGCCCCAGGCCCCGCTAGTTATTATTATTATTATTATTATTATTCGGACTACTTTTCTCATCTTAAGTGTTATCTGCATCACATTTATACTGAATATTCCGCGTTTAATCCACCAAGAGTCCTAGAGTGGATGAAACGCGGAATATTCAGTGTAGCTTAATCGCCATATATATTTTATAACTTACTAACTAGCTCTACCTACGTATTGAGCACTTTTGAAGTAAATACTTAAAGTTTACGCATAAATTTATACTTTTGTATATTAATTTTATGTGAGTAAATGAAGTAGCTATATATATATATAGATAGATAGATAGATATAGATAGATAAATAGATATAAAGAACCTTATAGACCAACAGAAACAAATATTAAACAAAGATTAAAAAGGCAATTTTCTCTTTAAGAACCTCTGTCAATATTTACCATAATTAACATGCGAAACAAACTAAACTTTTTTCTAAAAGAACTATTCCATGATGAAAAAAAATGTAAATCGTTATAAAAAATGTCTTATGAATAATTACCAAACAAGGAAAGATAACTCTGCATTTAATTGCCCGTGGATTAAGTACTGATGTTTATATGCCATAGAGCCGGGTTAATATGAAGGCTAAAGAGGCAATTGCCTATAGCTTTCTGCCAATGGGGTATCGGCACTTCTTTTTATAGAATTTTTGGTAATGATGTTATCGTTTAAGAGCAAAAGTGGGTCAGCAAATTGGCGCTGATATAAGATCATCTAAGAGTCACGATGACCGTTGATAGCAGCTTTGAGCATTAAAAAATGGTGAGATTAGTGATCGCAAGAAAGACGCAGGTCAATTTATTTAAAAAATTTTAAAAATATTTTGGTGCCTCCCATCTTTTTTAAAGGGGTCCGTAGAGAATGAAGTACTCATTTCGCTCCTAAACGGACCATCACACGTTCGCCAACGCACAGAATATTATTGTCTCATCCACGCTGGTGCACAAACTACCTTAACTTCTCCATCTTTGATGAAGTGTGCAAAAAGAATGTCTAACATATCCACGATTGCCTCTCAAACTTCAGCCTCTGTCGCATCCTTGTGCTGGTTTTCAAAGTACTTTTATAGGCTGTGCTCCGATTGATTACGGCACTTGTATGGGTTATTTTTCTAGAGGCGGTGAGCTTTAAATTAACAGCTCTGTTTTCTTTAATTGCAGATTTGGAAACTATCGGTTTTTTTAGGTTGATCGAAGCTGAACGGTTTAAAGACCAAACAAGGGCAGAATGTCTTCCAATAAATAAACATATTTATTTATCAAAAATAAATTCGATATTTCGATTCATAACAGGACATGAATCAGGAAAACCTAGTTTTGTTTATGTGCCGTGGTAACGGTTATACTTGGCACGCCTTCAGATGCTGGTGAAGTATAAGGTTTAAATATCCGATGCAATATGTGCGCCGGTCGAGCGCGCATGCGTTAAATAATAGAAAATCCACTGTTCATTGTAAGCTTTGTTGATATTGAACAACAAAATTTAAAATTTAACTATATATATATATATATATATATATATATATATATATATATATATATAAAATTAATTTGGAATTTGCAGATACCGGCCATCCTCTCCACTTAAATTTTTTTTTATTTTATTTTTATTTTTCTTTCTTTATTTATTATTTTATTCATTTATTTATTTTTTTCCATTTAGTGTCTTTTAATAACTCTTGCTGATATTTTCTTAAGTGATAACCTGCACATTTCAGTTGACCTCTTTTTTTGCCCTATATTTTTCGCGCCTTTTAATGTCATTTTGTCTGGGTCATTTTGACATTTGCTTTTCTATTTTATATTTAATTTTATTACCATTTAATCTTTTTCTTTCTTCTTCACTGATTTTTTATCCCCTTGTTCATTGGTTTTTCTTAATTACACTTTGTCTCGGCAGCCATGTAAAACGCATATCTTATTTTTTTTTATTAATATTATTGGAATTTTCCCCATTTTCCTTGTACATATTTGTGAATTATTCCACGGATTTCGGCCTTTTGGATTATTTTGGACCATCTTCCAATGACATGATTTCCTTGGATTTTACTTGTGCGAATGGAAATTTAATTAACTTTCTTGGATTTACATTTTTGGATTTTACCGTCATTGGATAATTTATCTTTCACCTGACTATCCATTCACGTGAAATCACCTTTTTCTTAACCATATTCCCTTTGCTTCACTTTTTGTTATCAAGTAAGATCTTTGACTTACTTGCAGTTTCATCAAATACTTTGTATGCAAAATCCGATCCCGCATTTTGCTAATTCCTACCCTCTGATGAAGAAGGAATGTATTTCTTCGAAACTCCGCATGTTTTATTAACTATTTGCTCTTATATATATATATATATATATATATATATATATATATATATATATATACATGCATCTATATATATACACATATTACATATATATATACATACACATATTACATATATATATATACATGCATCTATATATATACACATATTACATATATATATACATACACATATTACATATATATATATACATGCATCTATATATATACACATATTACATATATATATACATACACATATTACATATATATATATACATGCATCTATATATATACACATATTACATATATATATACATACACATATTACATATATATATATACATGCATCTATATATATACACATATTACATATATATATATACATACACATATTACATATATATATATACATGCATCTATATATATACACATATTACATATATATATACATACACATATTACATATATATACATGCATCTATATATATACACATATTACATATATATATACATACACATATTACATATATATATATATACACACATGCGTCTATATATATATACACATATTACATATATATATATATATATATATATATATATATATATATATATATATATATATATAGGCCTTAAAGCGTTGCCCGGTCGTAAAATACGCTTAAACATGATATTTCGATTAATGCAGATTGATTTCGTATTTATCATCATATAATATTGGACCCAATATATAGTAATGATTTAAAAAGAAAAAAAATAACTCGTGCGCCACCACTGAGAATCGAAACCAAAACGTTTAGCTTACGATTTACTTTTGCCTTTGACTTAATGCCTGAGCTATGAAGACATATTTGCCGCAAGGTTAAAAATGAAATCAATAGCTATCACGCTATGTATGCTTATTCGTAATGTCGTCGTTCGACCTTCACCTGGCAAATGGCATTTTTTAATTTTCACACTTTTGCACATATTTTCCCCAGCTAAAACTTATATATAAAGATTGCATGGGTTCGAATACTCTATATATTGAATTTCATGTCTGTAGACCAAAAACCGACAGAAGTTTGGTAGGATTTTTTTTAAACACACACACACACACACACACACACACACACACACATATATATTTTTATTTACCAGTATATATATATGGAAAGAGGTTTGTGTTTTCCATAAAATTTTTACGCAAATATTACGCAAGTATAAATCATGTAGAATATCTCCTGAATATGATTACACGTAAAACTTAACTCAAGATGATCATCCCATAAGCAAACCGAAAAAAAAACTAATAGGGAATTAATTTAAATGGATTTTTAAAAGAATATACAAATTAGCTAGCTTTTTAGCAGATGAATGCAATTCCACGACCCATATATAACAAAGGTGTCTTGTCTTTTTAAATAAATAGAAAAAAGGCTGTTTTGTTTATTTTTCATGCTCCTTTTGTGCTTGTTTTGAGGATCTGGTTTATCCTTTCATTAAAAACGGCCTTGTCTTACATTTTGCTTTCATGTAAAAACAAATAAATACCAATAGAAACAAGGGTTTTTAATATGATACCAATACACAAAACACCCCAAATTCATATATATATATTAAATTTATTTATACAAACATTAATGGCTACATATGTGCATACATGTTTCTGTAATCACCCGCGTTGGGGGACTACGTATTCAGGCCAAGAATTACCGTCGAAAACTCATATAAATATACCTGCTCTGTTCACTCATTGAGCACTCTTTGGTAGACACATGTTGTTTCATTGGATGTACTTCTAGGAAACTAAACTCTACTGGCTATATATATATATATATATATATATATATATATATATATATATATATATATATATATAATTTTTTTTATTATTATTATTATTTCAACCTCGGGTGTATTTACTTAAATCATTACGAGTTGTTTCTTTCGATGGGATAACAAAATTATCCAGTCGATGCCGCCAAGCGATTTAAGTCAAAAACCTTTTCTGTTTTTATTAGTACAAAGTCCTTTGTCAATTAATAATGGACCACTTAAAAAATGACGGTCAATGTTTGACCGTCATATATATATATATATATATATATATATATATATATATATATATATAGTTAGCCACATAAAGTGCTGTTGCGCAGCTCATCAGTGCGGTTAGACAGGCAACTGCTTCAAGCCAGAGTCGAAACCCGACCGCCCAAATGACGCCCAAGGCTTTTCACCATTACGCTAGACGGCTGATGCTGAGTGGGTAATAAATTAACGATGTTTTGACATCGTCCAAATGCCTCCGCTCGATTTCTTACACACAAATCGTCGCTTAATACGCTAATGGCACTTTGTATATCATTTACCGATATGCTCAACCCAAGATAGGGAGCATTATATATATACATTCATATATAACATATATGCACATAAATATAAACATAAATATATACACATTTGAGCTATGATTTACGAGCGCCGATCCCAAAGCAATTCCCAATTCGACATAAATGTACCCGAAGAAGTTGAAAGGTTTCAGAGGTCGAAACACTGTGAGAATAACATTTGAGATGAGAACGCTAGTCCAAATAATTGAAATAATACTTTGACCGGAAGTTAACTGCAAGGAATGAATATTTTCTAGTCACGAGTTCTGTCATTCCTGTGAATATTTTTTTTTTCTACGAGCTCTTTTTCTATGTCGTTTTTTGACACGCAGTCGAACAAAAAAAACGACATTATTTTTGCATTAACCTAATAGCAGCTTCAAAATACATTATTAGGAACCCTTTTCGGGAGCTGATCTTTTAGCTTGTCGTTAAATTTTGTTCTGAACTCTTATCTTCGATGAAGTTCGAGAAGCCATTTGGTGTGACTTTATCTTTCGTGGAAACTTATTATGAACGACGCGATTATTTTTAGCTCGTGTAATCAAGTTCTTTATTTAAAATTTTTTTTATTTAGAACCGCCATTTTCTGTCGATAAGAGGATTCGCTTTTGTACAAGAGTCGCACAAAAAATAAATCGTATATGTTTTCTCTTTACTCCTAAAGTTTAAGAGCTACGAAGACGGAAGGGGTACCATTAAAAACGAGCGACCTTTTGTGTTCCAGAATTTCTTTTTCTCCATAGTCACTATTCCGTATTCACTTTTACTAGAAATTTAATGACGTAATTCTGCTTCTGATGTACGTCCATGACAGGGGCTGCTTTGTTAGTTTCGTAGAGTCAGTATCTGCAACAGGAGATTAAACTTTCATGTCCTGAATGCATAAGTTCAGTCATCATAACGATGCAATTTACAATATCATTTGATACATTAGGGCGGAATAAAATAGTAGGAAGCATTACTTTTGGGGCGCTCTTCATACTTCAGAGGTTAAAAATATTTTCGGTTGCGTTTAAGCATGTGTAAAGTGTTAACAAGTAGACACCGTCGCAAGGAAACAAAGACAAGGAAAGAATTCGACTCCCTTTACCCTCAGTTGAAACATCAGACATTTATTTACAGGTACTTTCACGACTAACGCCTTGTCTCTTGTTATAAAGTCCTCTCGCACACAAGTGTGTGGGGGAAGACGTGACTGGTTACCTTTAATGCATCTAAAACCAAACTCCTATCTTTACATCATAACGCTCTGATCCCCATCTGGCATCAATTGAAATGGATGGCTCTCATCTAGGAGAAGCCCCATATTTTGACAAGCTTCTGGGGTTGTCCTTTACTCCTGATCTGAAATGGAACACGTACATCAAGTCTGTTGCCAAGGTTGCTGGAAAGATGGTGGGATCCTTCTACCGCTCCAGAAGATATCTCACTAATGATGCAATTCTCTATCTATATAAAAGCCAAGTACGTCCAAGGATGGAATACTGCTGCCATATTTGGGCAGGAGCTGCTAAAAAACAGTCTATCCTGCCTTGATAGAGTACAAAATAGACTTCGTGGCTTAGTGAGGGATGCCCTTTTCTCTTCCCTGCAACCTCTCTCTCACAAAAGAGACGTTGCGAGCCTATCCTTGTTTTATCGTTATTTCCATGGCAGGTGCTCGTCTGAACTTCAATCTCTGCCCCCCCCTCGCCAATCTTTCACGAAAAACACCCATCTAGCTGAATCCACTGTGAAAAATTTCCCCCACTCTTTATCTGTGCCTAAATCAAAATGTAGATTCCATGAACAAAGCTTCTTTCTTAGAACTGCACGCCTGTGGAACTCTGTTCCGTCTGCCTGCTTCCCACCTGACTACAACCTGGATGTCTTCAAGTCCAACGTAAACAAATTCCTAATGAACCGCCCCCTTAAGTAAACACTTCATTAAATCTCCACATTAACGTACTGTACTTGCAATAACCTTTATCCCTGAGTGGCTTCCGGGCCTTGATAAGTGGTGACCACCATGTGAAAAAAAAAGACTCTGCTGTGTCAAACATGTGGTACTCCATCCCTGTCCATGCTGTGTAGCACGCGTTTTTTTCCCCCTTTTGTCACTCTCGGGACACTTGTGTAACATGTTATCTCTGCCCTTCTCTAACATCAAGAGTTCATGTTTACATTTATTTATAATATTTTTCTTTCCTTCTTCTGTACCCTGACGTCACCTCGCACACGGCTTGTTATTTGCATACGTTGGCTATTACTGCTGCTGCCATATGCGCGTCCACGCTCTGTTAAACATCTTATTGTTAGCGAGCAGTGTCAGTGTCAAGTTATTTATCTTCCTCCTTCAGTTGGCAGATATGACACAAGGGTCAGAAGGTATGGTTTAAAAAGCCAGTGTCTAGAAGAATAGCATTTGGACTTACACTTTTTTGTTTTAAATACCTCGCCGGCATTCCCATGGCAAGTGCGCTTCATGAGATTCGCAATAAATTAACTCTTTTTAAAGAGAAGAAGACACAGGCTAGATGGTGGACCTCCTAGAACTGCAGATAACGAGCAACATATAGGAGTCAACATGGCAAAATCCATGTCAATAATAATCAAGACTCTTGGCTTTGGTACTGAAAGAAAAATTCCCTGAATGAGGCGTTAAAAAGTCATGACAATTTCATCATATATGCTATAGGACGTCCACTGAAACAGTATTCGTTACTAAGTGATTACTGCTTATCAAGACTTAATACGATTTTAGGATAAAAGGTAAAAATGAAATGATTCTTAAGAACCAGTTCAAATACTCTTTACAGAAATTGATTAAAATTGGATTTAAAAAACGACCATGTTATAATATGCAGAGGAATAATCCGTTGGTAATGTGTTCCACATACAGAACAGTTTATACGTATACAAGTATGTTTATTTAATCGCTAAGATCTAAGAATTGTCCAGAACGTAATCCTCAGCATATATTCCATAACTGGTATGCAATATAACCCGGATATAGGAAACCAGAATATAAGAAAAACGGATATAAGAGAGTTTCTCTGGTCCCAAATTAGAGCCTGGTGTAATGTACATGGTAACCCGGATATAAGAACTCCGGATATAGGTGTAACCCGGATATAAGATAGTTGTAGGAACCGGATGGGTATCTTATATCCGGGTTACATTATATTTTATAAGTTTACAAATGGATGTTGCGAAGATTCGAAAAAAAAATTAGACATTCAACGGAATTTATACTTGGATAAGATTAAGGTAACATTTCATCATTCATCCGTTTTTATGTTCTGCTGCCAGTTTGGATGTTCAAGAGACAATTATGTACTGCCTTAATTGTGAATAATCTTATAATCTTTTTGGGGCTAATTTGCTGCATTAACATAAGTGGTTTATTGTTTCTTCTCTTTGTCTACAGAGTCTCTATTTGCCGTGTTTTTGTGCGTGTGTTTTGTCGATCTCCACTTTGATAGAATTAGTTCTAATCACCTTATTTGTGTGAATGTTACTAAGGATTCAGTTTTTGCGTTTATTTTTCATGGAATGCCTAAGTGTTATCGTGAGTGTCATCTTTTGTCAATGTTATAAATCGTCCGCTTCTCTTCCCGTTTTTTTTTTCTCGTCTTATCCCTTTCTTTTCTGTCATTCCTTGTCGTACTATTTTTTACAATGTCTCTTGCTGCGATTATTAAAATTTCTCTGTTCTGTGTTATGTATTTTTCTAATTCATTTTTGTGTATTTCACACAGTCCTCTTCCTCCGTCTTTACTTTTCACGTAGCATCATTCTTCGAGCGTAGCGCATTGTATATAGTCATGCGTGTCCTGGTCTTCTGGTCGTTATACCTCAGTTTTTCGTGCGATAACCTATGCGCAGTCAAGAGTAGCTTACTAATAATACTCCACATATGTTTATACCTTTTATTAAGTTTTTTACAATAGAGTTAAGTTTCTAGAAGTTTTTTTTATGTTTATTATATATTCTTTTTCAATTTCCTTTTTCATTGCTGTTAATTTGGTGGTGTCTGCTTCCAGAACTCCCAACTATTTATAGTTGTCATGTTCGCCAAGCGTCCTCATCTCCTCTTGGTTAGGTAATCCCAGAGTTTATGTCTTTCAGTGTTCTGTTTCTTATAACTAACAGTGTGCTTTTTTCATTCAGAATTCCATTCGAATCTCCTGATTGGTTGCATTTATTAGCGTTTCTAGTTTCTTTTTTGTTTCTTGCCAAAAGTCTCAGTTCGTCCATATACCTTAGATGGTTCATTCGTTAATCTGTCTTAGTAAACTTGACATTTCATTAGTATATTGTTAAGGGCATCAGGGCTACGATGAACAGTAGTGATGATAGGGACCCTACTTAGATGATAGCTCTTTGTATTTTTATCTAAATTATGTATTGTTTGTCAATTGCAAGTTCAAGTCTGCATATTCTAATTGCTTTTTCAAACAAATTATTCTTTCGGTGTTCTGCATTATATATTTTTCTAATTTTTTGCGTGTCATTTACATAGTCTTTTATATAAAAAAACAGTCCTCTTCCTCTGTCTTTCCTTTTCACATATAGTCGTTCAGTATCATCGTTTTGGAGTAGAGTATTGTGCAAAATCATGAGTTTCTTGGTCTTCTGGTTAAGTTAGTTCATTTCTTCTTTGGTCCAACTTATAAACAACTTGAAGTATCTCCCTCGTGACATTCCCCGTGTGTTTTTACATTTTATTAGGTTTCTAATATATAGAATAGTTGTAGAAGTTCTCTTGTCCTTCTGAGGTATTCATTTGCAATTTTCTGTTTTCATTTCCGTTGCTTTGTGTCTACTTCAATAACTCCTAGTGCTCTCATCTCCGCTTGGTTGGTTAGTTCCATGTCTTCTGTTTTCTCCAGTTTTCCTCTTCTGGTGATCAGCAGTGCGCTCATTTCCATATCGAATTCCATTCTAATATCGTAACTGAAGATTCTAGTCGTGTTTATTCACATCTTCAGTTCCTTCATGATGCTTTGCAAACAGTTTCACATCGTCCTGGTACATTAGATGGTTCATTCTTTCATCTCTGTTAGTGTATCCGGCTTGGCACTTCCTTAGTATATTATTAAGGAGCATCATGGATCTGATGAATGGGAGTTTCTTTGGAAAATACCTCTTTGTATTTTAATCTTAGTTATGCATTGTCCATCAACTGTTAGTTTTAGTGTCCATGTTCACATTGCATTTTCAATAAAATTGATAACCTTGCCTAGTATTTTGTACATTCTCAGGTATTCTAGACCATGGATATGACCTTGAACTCTATCCAATGGTAAGGCCCCAGCTTGCGGGCTTTGGGAGTGTGGAGCCACCCTTTAATTGCCATTTCTCCTAGGTCCACTTTGACCTGGATTGGTAGTACCTGTTAGGGTACCAACTATGGGTTAAATAGAAACCGACTTGAAAACAAATTCTATTAAAAAAATTTTCTTCAAAATCACTGGATTCGGCATTAAATAACTTGAAAAGGGTTGATATGCTGTAAAACAAAAACAGCCAACCAACCAATCAGGAATTCTATTATCCATGCTTGAGGGATCCTGTCATACGTTTACTTGTAGTCGATCCATGCCATGGCTATGCGTCTTTTTGCTATTTCCTTCTTTCAGGATCTTTTGACCTATGTGTAATAGGTCATGTTGCTCTATTTACATTTTTGCACCCTTTGTTTCTCGGTGAGCAGTTTGCGAGTGGTAAATAAGGCAGAGGTAAATTTGCTCTCTTAGTTGCACTATTAGTATTTTCCACATGTAGGTAAGCATGTTATTGGCCTGTAATTGTTGGGGATGGTTTTTTTTTTGCACCAATGTGGTTCTACCTTTTATTATCCATTCTAGCACGTCTACTTCATCGCTGCATCTTTTCAGGTTCTGAATTAGCCTTTCATCTAATGATGTAAATTTTTTGAATCCGTATGCGTGTATTCCGTCGTGACCTGGTGCTCTCCAGTTGTCATTTTTCGTAGAGTTGTCTTCATCTCATGCTTCTCCTTCGATTTGCTGTGACTCTTGTTTCATGTCTTTCAGCCATTCGACATTTCTGTCATCATCTTGTAACTTTTATTATATCTTACTCCAGTAGCGTTTTCTTGCTATCGGCTCCGATTGTTCTGTTTTTATTTTTCCTCCGTTTACGTTTTGATAGAATCGGCTTTCATTGTTTTCAAATGTCCTGCTTTGCTTGCAGTATCCAGAAAGTGTGGTATTTAGTTCTCTCTCACTGCAAGGACTTAGACACCAGGGCCGGAAAATGAAATTCAAAAGTGAGCACTGACTGACAAAAAGTGCCTGCGCATCCCCGTCAGCATTCCCAGCGAGGGCGCCTCAGGCGATTAGCAATAAACTAACCGCTTTGAGAAAAGAGAGGGCAAAACCTAGGAAGGTGAACCTCCTAGAACTGCACAGAACTTTATTCCCACCGCAAAATCAAACGGGATCGGATCATTACAGGCATGATCGAATAGCTGTTGATTTGTGAGGCCAAGGATAAAAATGCCAGTGCAGTATGAACACGGTTTACAAAATTGGAAATCAAAAAATAATTGCCATTTAAATGAGAATGTCACAGCAAAATTATGTAATTTGTTGATGTGTCCTTAAAAACTCACTAGCAGTTTATTAAAAACTCACTTGGTATTTTCATATCATTTCTCTTTGAGAATAGCTGTGGTGTTCCTTGGAGTCTGAGCAAGACCGTCTTAAAACACAAGATGGCCGGTGAGCAAAAATAATTTAATCTGCTGACGTCATCACGGATAGTCCCTTAACAGTTGGTTGCTTGACACCGGTAGTCACCGGTGGATATCGTAACGTCTTGTAATATTTCTTTTTTTATTAAAATGCCTTCACGGTGCATCGTTCCAAATTGTCGAGGAAATTATCGTAAAGGACCGAAAGTTACAGTATTTTCATTTCCGAAAGATAAAGAATTATCTTGTCTATGGATTAATGCAGTAAAAAGAAAAGATTTTACACCATCTCCATTCAGCAAAGTAAGTTTTAACGTGCTCCCCCCTGTATTTAACACGATGTAACTATAATTTAATTCAAGATTATCATCCTAAGTTTTTTACCATTCAAAAGAAGAAGCTTCAAATAAATTGCTAATATTAAAAAAAAAATTTTTACAGCATACAAAACTAATGAAAATGCGAGACATTTGCATTTACCTTATCGACTCTTTAAAACACGTCCTTTTGAAGAGACGATTTTTTAAGCTGTTGACACACATGTTTTAAAAATCTAGCAAAAATTAATTTTCCTGAAATTTTTCAATATTTAAAAATAAATTATGCCGGCTGATAAAATTTTTAAACTTTTTTTAAAGCTAGAAAGATAAAATTTAAAAATACTTATTTTATATATATATATATATATATATATATATATATATATATATATATATATATATATATATATGAAACTAAACAAAAAAAAAAAACGCGCGTTCACTCGTGGTGTTACAATTCATTTCGGGTTTGTATTACTGTACACATAGATTCGAAAAAGTTGTCAAAAAACAAGTATATAACAAATAAATGTTATCAAAGGCAAGATAAGTTACTTTTCTACCAAACTGGATATATTTTTCGTGTTTTTATTCAATGTAACATGTTTATTCAGCTCGAAAAACATACAGTGTTTACCGATGTATTGGAACATTCAAGATGGCATCTGATTCTCTCTTTAACACAGTAAGTTTGGGAAAAGTTGTTATAAATAAAAAACCGGATAAAATACTGTTAAAAACTCGCTCAATATATGTTACCGTGACATAGGTTGACATATTCGGCGGGGTTTTAATAGTATTTTGTATAGTTTTTTATTTATAACACCTTTTCCCAAACTTACTGTGTTAAAGAGAGAATAAGACGCCATCTTGAATGTTCCAATACATCGGTAAACACTATGTTTTTCGAGCTGAATAAACATGTTACATTGAATAAAAACACGAAAAATATATCCAGTTTGGTAGAAAAGTAACTTATCTTGCCTTTGATAACATTTATTTGTTATATATTTGTTTTTTGACAACTTTTTCGAATCTATGTGTACAGTAATACAAACCCAATATTTGTTTATTGTCTTAACTCATATCAAATGTTTTGCTTGTGTTCTGCTTCAAATATTCCGTATCTTACATGCATAATTTTCATTTAATTATATTAAATAAACTTCAACTTTACTACAAATCAAATCGTGTTCCTTCACTTTTTAAAATGTAATTTATAAGTAATTAAAGAACGCATTCTAATCTTTTAAATCTATAATACAACGAAATATTCAATTGCTTATAATACTTAAACAAACAACTTATTTTTTTTCTATTATTTTTTTATTATTAATATTAGATGAGTTTCAGTATAAATCATCGTGTTCTTTCTTTATTTCTTTATTTTAATCCAATTTTGAAGTTTTGTAACGCTGTCTGTAAAAATTACTGTTCATTATTGACAGTCTAAGAGTTCCACATATCTTGATTGTTGGGACCTCTGCGATGACGTCATTTTTTCAGCTGGCCGGCCATCTTTATAACGAAGGCCACGGTCTGAGTCACTACAAGTTTCCACAGATTTCTTCTACCCTTCACCTCTTTCGATAATCGTTGCAAATTAATTTGCGTTATCGCAACAGACATTTATCATTGATTTATCGTTTGTAACGACGATTGGTCTTCATTGGAATTTGAGTGACTATAAGTCTCCCCAAGATCCCCGTCCTTTTCGTACTGATCTTGGACCCTCTTCGACTATTTGGTGTGGTATCAGTTGATGATACGTTTATTTATTGGGGTTGGGGAGTAACTTACAATCATACAGTTTCAGTTTTTCTTAAATAAATGTGGTGTTTTGTTGCGTTTTACATCTGAAGCAGTTTCTATATGTCCGGTTTGCGTCTGTAGCTCATGTGTATTAAGTTTCCGCGTTCAAGGGGTTTCTTTAATATTTCAGCCGTTTTCATTAATGTTATTTGTTGTATCTTCTCGGCCATCCCTCTAAATCCAGTCTCTCCTATTTTTTTTTCGGTACTCCTGCAGTATTTTACCCACCGATTTCACGATCTTAGCCGAGCGTTGATCGACATCCGTCGGAAAACGCCGGAACATGGCGAGCGGTACGATACTCTATCAGCCAATCAGGGCGCTTCAAACGAACGCGCAGCAGACGAATAATTTTCATTGAAATTACACACATAGCGTTTCATTTCAGTTATTTTATTGTTCAAAGTAAAAATACACAGCATTTCATTTCAGCTATTTAATTTAGCGATAAAAAAAAAAAAAAAAAAACAGGAGCTGTTGGAAACATATTTATGCGAATTTATGTGGAGACAAAAATTTGGACACAACCCTTTTGTCTCCATAATAAATCAAATCGCGGAAGGCTACCCGGTTTGGGAAGGAGCTTCTTTCCACATCCTCTGAAAACCCTTTGCTCCCTACTTTGCCTCTACAGTCAGTAGAAAATCTTCCAGTCGGAACTAAAGATAAACAGTAATTGTTGTCCCCCCCCCCTACAAACATTACTGAAAAAAAAACAAAAAAAAACATTGTTGTTACTGTTTAATAACGTTTTGTTAAAAACAAACAAAAAAAACATTGAAGTGTTTATTACTGTTGCTTACCCCCCCCCAAAAAAAAAGCTATCGGAAAACAAAATGAACAAAAAAAAAAATATTCAACAAAATAAATTTATTTTACTTTAAAAACACTTACGGTAAGTGTTTGTAATTTATTTTATCCAAATTTTTTGTATTAATTTCATCCATTTTGTTGTGTGTGTGTAATATTTTTTCCTTGTAATGTTGTTGCTATTCACATACTTTTAGCGTTCTTGCACCGTAGATCCGAATTCTCGGCTTTCGTCGGCGTTAACGCCGAAAGCGTTCGTCAACGCTCGGCTAAGATCGTGAAATCGGTGGGTAAAATACTGCAGGAGTACCTTTTTTTTCCTATATCTTTTTCAGCTCTCTGGCCTGCTCCGTGTATTTGTTCTCCTTGGTATTTATTATATGATTTGCTGGAAAGTTGAAATCTACGATCGGGCAATTATTATTATTATTACTATTATTATTATTATTATTATTATTATTATTTATTATTATTATTTATTACTATTATTATTATTATTATTACTATTATTATTATTATTATTATTATTATTATTTATTTATTTATTATTATTACCTAGATTGTGAAGGGAGTGGTCAAATTATGAGATTTCGGACACTTCAGTTCCGTTTAATTTGTGAGATTTTTTTTTTTACTTTATGTTCGATTTCCATTTCTGTGCGGTTATCCAGCATTAAGTGATGGTACGCGTTGGTTTTTGCACTCGAGGATTTTCCTTAATGCTTTACGTGTTTTCACTAGTGCTTTGCCTTTTATGTTGTCAATATTTCTGATTCATATTTCTCCTAGTCTTTATTTACATTTTTTTAGACTCACTCTTTGTGTTCCAATAATTATTGGTACTGCAGTAATTTTTTTTTCATGTTTCACATTCCGTGCTGCTTTCACAAACCCTATGCACGTGCTTAGATGTTCTGCCTCCTTGATCGTCACCTTATGAATTGCTGGAACGACAAAATGTACAATTTGGTAGTTTGTTTTGCTTTTACAGTAACTATTATTTTCACATCCGGTCGTCTTGCTTGGATGACTTTGTTTGTTTGTATTTCTATACCCAACAGAATATTTTAATATCCCCTTCTTTTTTTTTAATAACGTCTCAGATTTATATATGTGGCATTTATCTGCATGTTCCAATTGCAGACGTCTGCACAGTTCCTAATGGACGATTTTCCTCCACAAAATTGTGTTTGTTTTTATATTCCTTTTGGGTCAGTTTACTGAAGTGATTTACCGTTTCGTCTTCTTGTCCACAAAGTTAACATTAACCGTTTTTCTGGGCTGTTTTGTTTCCTTGGCTTTTTATATAGTTCGTTCACGATTTTGTTTCTCTGTTCAGGTGTCCTTTTTATACACATGCCCATATGCTTTTTACTGGTGCGTGTTTAGCATTTTATACTTTGCTTTATCTAATTTCTAGTTTGGGTTGGTTTCATTAAAAAAAGGGGGCAGCCTTCTATTCTTATCAGGCCATTATCCCCCTCCCCCATCTTTTTTACATAGTCGGTCAATACAATCAAATTTCTGAGATAACTGATTATGTATGGTCATTAGGTTCTCTATCCTGTGGCCCAACTCCATGTTCTTCTTCTGTCCAGTTTGTGAAAGCAGTTCATAAAACAATTTCGGGCTATCTTTCTTATCAATCTGTCATTACCACAAACGGTAGGGAAAGCAGCCGGGGTGCTAAATGTTTTAGTTCCGATTCTAAGTGATGGCACCCAAATAATTTTTTTAACTTTTGAAATTACTATTATATATTACGTACAATAAACTATTCAATAAAAAATTGTTCTGTAATAATAGATACTCACTCTGCATGAATTAAAATATATTTATACGTATTTTATGACCGGGTAAGGTAGGTAGTCTCCTACTAGTTTTAAATAAATTAAAAAATTGTGTGTGAATGAGTGTGTAGCACCATACAGTAATCGGGGAGTTTCCCCACCCCCCTCGGCACCGGAATAAACAGAATCTATGCCATTTTTTTTTTTAATGAACTCTTCCCTGTTCACTGCAGTATGCTGCTTGTCAGTGTAGTTCTAGGATGTCCTAACTCTCAGGCTTCGCCTTCTCTTTGACATAAAAAGGGGTAATTTATTACAAATTTCCTGAGATGCCAAATACAATACAGATTTTTGCAGGCTAGTATGCTCCTTCTCTAGGGGCACTTGCTTTACAAATCGACTTTGCAAACGTTGTGTTGTGACCCCCCCCCCGCTGTTGGATGAATATAAATACGTTCAGTTTTATGTGTGGCAAGCTTTCATTCCGCCTTTCCCGTTGTTTATCTCATGTCTTTTAGAAATTATCACTGCTTCTCATCCTCTGTTGACCTCTCTCTATCTCCCCCCCTCTCTCTGTCGCTAATAGCGTATCTCGGTTAAATAGTCTATCCCAACCCAAACATTTACATCATTCTTCCGCCCCTTGAACGCCTCATTTAACAAACTAGATAACCCGAAACACATACGTACCTGCCCATCAATAATAATTCGTCTCAACTGTTACACGTTTCCTCTATTTTTTACACGTTATTTCGTTTAACAAGTTTTTTTTAATATAGATCCACAGAATATTGTGATACGTGTTTCAGTGTGAACAGGTATGGTATAATAAATTATGGGGTTTATCTATTTTATTTTTACTTTCATCATATTTTGCTTTGGTTTAACCTATCATACTTTCATAAATCAGAGTTCATTTTCTGTAGGCTGTTTTTGAACCCAGTCAACGACGGGTACTTTTGCTAGTGTATATATATATATATATATATATATATATATATATTATATGTGTGTGAATGTGTGTGTGTATATATGTATAGATATATCAGTGTGTATGTGTTAATGTGGATGCATATATGTATGCCAATATCAGTGTGTGTGTGTGTGAATATGTATGCATATATGTATGGATATATCAATGTGTGTATGTGAATGTGTATGCATATATCAATGTATAAATGTATGCATATATAAATGCATGTATGCATATATCAATGTATGTATGTATGCATATATCAATGTATGTATGCATATATGAATGTGTGTGTGTGAATGTGCATGCATATATCAATGTATATATGTACGCATATATGAATGCATGTATGCATATATTAATGTATGCATGCATATATTAATGTATGTATGTATGCATATATCAATGTATGTATGCATGCATATACCAATGTATGTATGTATGTATATACCAATGTATGTATGTATGCATATATCAATGTATGTATGTATGCATATATCAATGTATGTATGTATGCATATATCAATGTATGTATGTATGCATATATCAATGTATGTATGCATATATCAATGTATGTATGTATGCATATATCAATGTATGTATGCATATATCAATGTATGTATGTATGCATATATCAATGTATGTATGCATATATCAATGTATGTATGCATATATCAATGTATGTATGTATGCATATATCAATGTATGTATGTATGTATATATCAATGTATGTATGTATGCATATATCAATGTATGTATGCATATATCAATGTATGTATGCATATATCAATGTATGTATGCATATATCAATGTATGTATGCATATATCAATGTATGTATGCATATATTAATGTATGTATGCATATATCAATGTGTGTATGCATATATCAATGTGTGTATGCATATATCAATGTGTGTATGCATATATCAATGTATGTATGCATATATCAATGTATGTATGCATATATCAATGTATGTATGCATATATCAATGCATATATGTACGTATATATTAATGTATATATGTATGCATATATTAATGTATATATGTATGCATATATTAATGTATATACATATATATCAATGCATATATGTATGCATATATCAATGTATATATGTACGCATATATCAATGTATATATGTACGCATATATCTATGTATATATGTACGCATATATCTATGTATATATGTACGCATATATCTATGTATATATGTACGCATATATCTATGTATATATGTACGCATATATCTATGTATATATGTACGCATATATACATGTATATATGTACGCATATATACATGTATATATGTATGCATATATACATGTATATATGTATGCATATATCAATGTATGTATGTATGCATATATCAATGTATATATGTATGCATATATCAATGTATATATGTATGCATATATCAATGTATATATGTATGCATATATCAATGTATGTATGTACGCATATATCAATGTATATATGTACGCATATATCAATGTATATATGTACGCATATATCAATGTATATATGTACGCATATATCAATGTATATATGTACGCATATATCAATGTATATGTGTATGCACATATCAATGTATATATGTACGCATATATAACACATATATATGTACGCATATATCAATGTATATGTGTATGCACATATCAATGTATATATGTACGCATATATAACACATATATATGTACGCATATATCAATGTATGTATGTACGCATATATCAATGTATGTATGTACGCATATATCAATATATATATGTATGCATATATACATCTATATATGTATGCATGCATCAATGTATATATGTACTCATATATTAATGTATGTATGTACGCATATATCAATGTATATATGTACGCATATATCAATGTATATATGTACGCATATATCAATGTATATATGTACGCATATATCAATGTATATATGTATGCATATATAAATGTATATATGTATGAATATATAATAATGTATATATGTATGCATATATCAATGTATATATGTATGCATATATCAATGTATATATGTATGCATATATCAATGTATATATGTATGCATATATCAATGTATATATGTATGCATATATCAATGTATATATGTATGCATATATCAATGTATATATGTATGCATATATCAATGTATATATGTATGAATATATATCAATGTATATATGTATGCATATATCAATGTATATATGTATGAATATATATCAATGTATATATGTATGCATATATCAATGTATGTATGCATATATCAATGTATGTATGCATATATCAATGTATGTATGCATATATCAATGTATGTATGCATATATCAATGTATGTATGCATATATCAATGTATGTATGTATATAGCAATGCATGTATGTATATATCAATGTATGTACGCATATATCAATTTATGTACGCATATATCAATGTATGTACGCATATATCAATGTATGTATGCATATATTAATGTATGTATGCATATATTAATGTATGTATGCATATATTAATGTATGTATGCATATATTAATGTATGTATGCATATATTAATGTATGTATGCATATATTAATGTATGTATGCATATATCAATTTATGTATGCATATATCAATTTATGTATGCATGTATGCATATATCAATGTATGTATGCATGTATGCATGTATCAATGTATGTATGCATGTACGCATATATCAATGTATGTATGGATATATCAATGTATGCATGTATTTATGGATATATCAATGTATGTATGCATATATGCATATATCAATGTATCGATGCATATATGCATATATCAATGTATGTATTCATATATGCATATATCAATGTATATATGTATGCATATGTACGTATACATATATATGTATACATATATATGGATATATATGCATATTTATGTATATAATATGCATACATATGCATAGATATTTTTATCTATCTATATATGTGTGTGTATGTGTGTGTGTGTGCATACTAGCTGGGGTACACAACGTTGCCAAGGATTAAACGATAGAGATGTATGCATATATATATATGTGTGTGTGTGTGTGTGTGTATTCTTGAATTTCAAAATGGCGCTGACGGCCTTAAGAGTACACCTTCGCTCGACTTTTATCAAAATGGCGCTTTTTCTCCCTCCCTCAATAGTGCATGAAACTAAATTTATTCTGTTTCTTATACAGCAGCAGGAGCAACGACTGCAGAAGCAGCAGCAAGCTATCTCTAAGTCACGTGATGGCTTGCTGTTGAAGCACCACAGACACTTGCAGTTTCCATAGAAATAACGCTTCCACTACGACTATAACCACTGCCCATACTATTACTACTACGAAAAGGAATACACATAGCAGCGGTCGAACTGTAAGAGAAGACGATGCAATTAAGTAGAGAAATAGTAAACAATACAATATGGGCAGCTCAGAACGACTAGGTTGGTGTGTTTTACGTTATATCAAGTTATTTAGGCTTATTCCCATCTTCAAAAAATAACACAATGACATGTGTTAGGTTTATCTGTTTCAGCGCAAATCGATATTGGAATTCTTTTAAAAACACACACACACATACACACACACACACACACATATATATATATATATATATATATATATATAACTGCATATTATATACATTATATATAGAGATATGTACATATATAAATATATATGAGTGATGGGACGATTCCAATATTTTTTGCGATTGCAATGAATTATCGATTCTCTTCTAAATTTCCGATTTCGATACAATTACCGATTCCTTTAAAATTTCTAAATATAGAGGGTGCGAATTACCACAATAACCCATATGATATGTGCCCATATTTTCGCAAACGTAAAAATACACTTTTATGAGAGATATACACATTTTAGTTTAGAAATTAACAAAGATATATCATTTAATGATTCAAAATGAAGTTCTTAAGTAAAAAGATAGATATAGAAATAATTAAAAAGAATCGTTTTTGGCATCGAAATATAGAAACATTTTTTTCCCGATTCTGATATTTCAAAAGTTTAGATTTTTTTTCTTGGTTCCAGATTCCGATTAATCGTCCATACAATAATATAAATGTGGTGGGTGGGTTCCTTCAGTCTTGACAGACAATGGATACCCAATGCAAGAGTGCCTGCGCGTGAAATTTGTGTGGCAAGAGTTGCCACCCATCTCCTGAGTCAACATTGTTGCATACCAGTGGAAAGATTGGGTACAGGACGACTGGAAACAATGACGAGATGAGTGGAGAGTACATACAGCGCCTAGAATTCCCAAATGATCACCCATATTTATACGTTATATATATATACACATGTATGTATATATATACATATACATACATGTGTGCAAATATATACATACATGTGTGTATATATACATGTGTGTATATATATATATATTATATATGTGTGTATATATATATTATATATGTGTGTATATATATATTATATACATGTGTGTATATATATATTATATATGTGTGTGTATATATATATTATATATGTGTGTATATATATATATTATATGCATGTGTATATATATATATTATATACATGTGTATATATATATATTATATACATGTGTGTATATATATATTATATACATACATGTGTGTATATATATTTATTATATACATACATGTGTGTATATATATTTATTGTATACATACATGTGTGTATAAATATTATATACATACATGTGTGTATATATTATATATATACATGTGTGTATATATTATATATATACATGTGTGTATATATATATTATATATATACATGTGTGTATATATATTATATATATACATGTCTGTATATATATTATATACATATATGTGTGTATATATATTATATATATACATGTCTGTATATATATATTATATACATACATGTGTATATATATATTATATATATACATGTGTGTATATATGTTATATATATACATGTGTGTGTATATATATATATATTATATATATACATGTGTGTATATATTATATATATACATGTGTGTATATATATTATATATATACATGTGTGTATATATATATTATATATATATACATGTGTGTATATATATATTATATATACATGTGTGTACATATATTATATATACATGTGTGTACATATATTATATATACATGTGTGTATATATATATATTATATATACATGTGTGTACATATATTATATATACATGTGTGTATATATATATTATATATATATATATGTGTGTATATATATTATATATATACATGTGTGTATATATATTATATATATACATGTGTGTATATATATTATATATATACATGTGTGTATATATATTATATATATACATGTGCGTATATATATTATATATATACATGTGTGTATATATATTATATATATATATATGTGTGTGTATATATTATATATATGTGTGTGTGTGTATATATTATATATATATGTGTGTGTGTGTATATATTATATATATGTGTGTGTATATATTATATATATGTGTGTGTGTATATATTATATATATATGTGTGTGTGTATATATTATATATATATATGTGTGTGTGTATATATTATATATATATGTGTGTATATATTATATATATGTGTGCATATATTATATATATGTGTGTATATTATATATATATATGTGTGTGTGTATATATTATATATATGTGTGCATATATATATTATATATGTGTGCGTGTATATTACATTTTTACCCCGAACAAGACAAATTGCCACTTTGGTGTAGGGGGCTACTATCAGGGGCAACAACTACTGGGGTGCCATGTAGGGATTTGGGCAGCAAGATGTCGGTTCACGTTACACTTGAACTTCTGCACGTCAGTACTGTTGGGGAAGAAGGGACCTGGAATGGAATTCCAGAGTCTAGCGGTTCTGGGAAAGAAACTATTGGAGTAAAAAGGTATTTTACATCTAGGGATCTCTACAGTGTGGGCGTGGGATTTAGCAGCCTGTCGGGTTTGTCGAGGGTGCTCACGTCGTGGGGGCACAAGTGATTGCAGTTCGTCAGAGCATTCACCACTAAAATACTTGTAGAAAAGGCAGAGGGATGCAACATTTCGTTGATGGGACAGAGGCTGAAGCTTAGATGCCAGTTCAGGGCCTATCAGGTTTGCGACTCTCTTTTGAACCTTGTCAAGAAGTGAGAGACTAGTAGCAGATGCACCAGCCCAGATGTGACAGCAATACTCCATACATGGGCGAATGGTGGCCTTATAGAGGTACAGGATACTTTCGGGTGTTAGTAGTTGTCTAGCACGGTAGAGAGAGCCACCTTTCTTGCAGCGGCCCTGGCAATGCCTTCAATGTAATTGTTCCAACTCATGTTTCCTGTGAACGTTAGGCCAAGAAGTTTGAAAGATGCACTCTCAGATAAAGAGTCGTTGGCCATTGCTATAGGTGGTAGAGAGGGTTTCTTGTAATTATTGAATGAAACCACTTTAGTCTTAGAAGCATTGAACGCGACCAACCACTTTTGTCCCCATTCCACTACAGATTGGAGGTCTTCTTCTAGTGTTTCTGCCATTTCTTTAGAAATGTGTTCATTCGTCTTCCTGTCGTGCCTGCCATAGAGTGTAGTGTCATCAGCATATATACCCATCTCAGAGACAATAGTGTCGGGAATGTCATTTATGAATATCAGGAACAATAGAGGTCCAAGGAAAGAACCCTGGGGCATCCCCGCATTTATATAATATTGTTTGGATGTACGACTGTCGAGGACAACCTGGATTTTTCTCTTATCTAAGAAGGATTTAATTATGTTAAGTATTCTACCAGTGATACCGTATGATCTAATTTTCCTGAGAGACCCTCATGCCATACCCTGTCAAAAGCCTTAGATATATCTAGAGCTACCGCTCTGCCCTCCCCCGCTTTGTTCAGTGAATGGTATATACGTTCAGAGATTACAGTTAGGATGTTTGCTGTGGAACGGGCTTGTCTAAATCCATATTGTTTGTCAGTCAGAGGTTTAGCATCTGTAAGGTGATGGACTAGAACATGGTTAATTAAGGTCTCAAATATTTTGGCAAAAAGTGGGAGGAGGCTAA
Source organism: Euprymna scolopes (assembly GCF_053919585.1). Classification (NCBI taxonomy): domain Eukaryota; kingdom Metazoa; phylum Mollusca; class Cephalopoda; order Sepiida; family Sepiolidae; genus Euprymna; species Euprymna scolopes. The sequence goes on from NC_136519.1 coordinate 72,548,471, forward strand.
TGGGGCGATAATTTGATGGGTCAGTCCTTTCGCCAGAATTCTTGAATACTGGTACAACACAAGCAGTTTTCCAACAGACCGGAAAGCAAGCTTCATTAAGGCATTTGTTGTAGAGTTTGGAGAGAACTGGAGCTACTTCGGCTGAGCTCTTTTTTAATAGCACAGCTGGGATAAGATCGGGTCCACATGCTTTTGAAGTGTCAAGAATTTTTATGATAGCATGCACCTGAGCAGGGGTGGTTTTCAGATCCTCTTGCGTGGCGTCTGTCCGCATAGGAAATTCAGGTAGGGGGTGGTTGGAAGGGTCCAGTGTGGAGTTTGAGACAAACCGACTGGCAAGCATGTTAGCCTTGTCGGTTGCTGAGAAGACAACCTCGTGATTATTGGTTAGTAGGGGGAATTGTTGATTGCCCATTATTTACTACACTGTTGTAGATTTTCCAGAAGTCTCGAGTTCCTAGTTTTTGTGCTTCGATGCGCTTTTTAGTGGTTTCCGTAAATTCTCTCTTAGCTGTCGCTATTTCTTTATTAACGTTATTTCTAGCTTCTATATACTTCAGTCTGTTTGAACTGGACTTATGTCGGTTAAACCTACGGTATGCATGCTGCTTTTGAGCAATGGCAGTTGCGCAAGTCGACGAAACCATTGGGGAGAGTGGGGCTTACTATAAAATTTCCGCATGGGAACATGCGCTTCGATTGCAGTTTTGAACCAGTCAGTGGTCTCGTTTGCACACTGTTCAGCAGGGAGAGAAAAAATATTTCTCCATGGGGCATCTCTGACTAGTTCCCTGATGGCTTCCCAGTCAGCCTTTTTATAATATCTCGTTGTTTGAGCACTGGCTCTTCAGTTTTGGCTCTAGAGTTTAGGGCGATTTCAACCATTATCACTGCATGATCAGCATTCCCGAGTGGGCTGTCAGCCTTCGTTATGCAGTCATCGGGAACTGTGGTCAAAAACAGTTCTAGAAGTGATGCGTGTTGTTCTTCCTGGTCAGTGTATATGTGTGTGTGTGTGTGTATATATATATATATATATATATATATATATATATTATATATATATATGGGTACATATATATTATATATATATGGGTACATATATATTATATATATACGTGTGTATATATTATATATATATGTGGGTATATATATGTGTATATATTATATATATATATGTGGGTATATATATATTATAAATATATATGTGGGTATATATATATTATATATATATATACGTGTATATATATATTATATATATACGTGTATATATATATTATATATATACGTGTGTATATATATATTATATACGTGTGTATATATATATTATATATATACGTGTGTATATATATATTTATATATACGTGTGTATATATATATTTATATATATACATGCGTGTATATATTTATATATATATTCATATATATACATGCGTGTATATATTTATATATTTATTTATATATACGTGTGTATGTATATTTATATATATACATGCGTCTATATATATTTATATACATGTGTGTATATATTTATATACATGTGTGTATATATACATGTGTGTATATATACATGTGTGTATATATATTATGTATATACATGTGTGTGTAATATATATTATGTATATACATGTGTGTGTATATATATTATATATACATGTGTGTATATATATTATATATACATGTGTGTGTATATATATTATATATATACATGTGTGTGTATATATATTATATATACATGTGTGTATGTATATATATTATATACACGTGTGTGTATATATATTATATATACACGTGTGTGTATATATATTATATATACATGTGTGTATGTATATATATTATATACATGTGTGTATATATATATATTATATATACATGTGTGTATATATATTATATACATGTGTGTATCTGTATATTATGTAAATATAAACACATGTGTATATATATTATATATATACACACATGTATATATATACATTATATATAATGAATATATATACACACATTTGTGTGTGTATATATACACACACACGTGTATATACATTATATATGCACATACATATTATGTACACATAACCTGTTAGAAATATTGAGAAGGAGACGGAAATGGATCCCATAATGGAGAAAAATAAAGAAATCGAAAAAAGGAACTGCGAAAATGAATGTGGGAATCATATGTACACTGTCCCAAGCGCTTCCTTGCAGATTAGTGAAATATCAATATTTCCCTAAAAATATACATCACAAAAAATGAAAATTGTACCATCAAAGGATTGCTTTAAGTTTATTTATTTCCCAAAATTTTATTTAAATTCATGCTATTTTCACAAAGTTATGACGTTTTATTTATTATTAAAGAATTTTTACTCTCTATCGCTTTATTGCAGATCTCTTTAAATGCCAAAAAATCAGGCGAATAAGGTTATCGAAAAGCAAACGATAGTTTCTGCGCTCGCAGAAGGATTGTTCATCAAAAATTTAGCCACGATGCTGGAATGGGATCCAAAAAGTTTGGCTTCAATCTTGAACAACCCACACACCAAATCCACAAGAATAAGGGCATCACGAGAAACCTTTTAGGTCATGATATTCGGAAAATTCGTTGGGAAGTCAACCGAAACACACAGAACCAGTGCTTTCGTTTTTGTAAAATATGGAATCGCTTCAATTGCTAATCATAGTAGGGGTGATAAGTAGTAAAATGGATGTATCCTAATCTTATAAATACAACACTGGGAAATTTAAAAAAGTATGTCCATTTTTAATTTGGAAACAGGCGAATCTCACATGTAAGGAAGACATTTTTTACAACATGAATAGGTTAGCCAAATTAAGCAAAAGTAGGTAACTTGATCTAATATCTGGAATATTTTTTTAATCTTGTGATGAAGGGAGGTGGTGTTTGATCAACACTGCTGGGGAGCCGTGATTAAATATACTCTTCAGTTTTTAATGGTAAACAACTGATGATCCCTTAAATGCACATTAGGACTATTGTAAATTCGAGAAAGCAAGTTGATGCATTGATTGCAGGTGATTAAATGACTTACTGACTAAAGAGTTTTCCAACAAATGATAAAAAATATAAAAATTAAGAAAGTTTTTTTATACAGTTTTAAAGGTTAAAAACTTCCACGGCTATATATATATATATATATATATTGTTTTAACAAAATCGAGGCAACAAAGATTGGATTGATAGCAACAAGTTTTATACTTTCATTGTTTGTTACAATTATTTCGCAACCATTCTGACAATTTCAAACCTTATATCGTTTGAAAATATTCACAAGAACGGCCTCTCCTCAGACGTTGAGGAAATCACATTTTGGCGAACAATATGGAATCCATTTCCCTTTTAAGGAAAACTATGTGATAAAAAATTTACCTACATTTCTTCCTTTAGAGGTTTTTTTCGTTTTATGTTTTCATATATTTATATAATATATATACTATTGTGTGGTAGTTCATTTTTATGCCGTTTTGGTAAAATAGTGTCCATTGTTTGGGTGGTTTGGAAAGTTGTCTTGACTATGATACCCAGGATGTCATACACAACAAGCAATGGCTCGAGCATGTTAATGTGTGATCGCCGACTTAAACCTATTCATTATTCAGCATGAGAGCAAACTATTACAATCGGTCATGGTTTACGGACCGAGACCGAACTATCCTCGTGGATTAAATACAGGGTTTCGTTCGAGATCCAGTCATGATTCCAGAGTTTGACAAGATACACCTGAATAAGGTCGGAGGTTACATCGGCCGAAACATTGTGAAAATAACAACCAAGTTGCAGAAAATTAATTCTGAATATTACATGTATACGCTTCATTGAACACATGCTTTTGGTTTAATCATAGCTGGGGAGAGATTCCCGTGCATACGAATATAAACATGCTTAACTTTATATAGATAGAGAATATATTAAACGGATCACATAATAACGGATTAATGGTAGATTCCACAATTTGATCGCAAATACTGACCCGATGTATCACATGTCACTTAGTCATTTATAATTTTCAGATTGGTTTATTGGTTTGTTATCTCAAAGTTTCGACTGTTTTATGCTTCGACCCTTTTCAGAAGTATTACATTGAACTCGGGGGCTCTCATGGAAATTTGAGCCGAACATTTTTACTGAAGGTTCAATCCTCAGTGCGGGCCATACTACAAATACAGTTGTGAATTATTTAAGATTCCTATCTGGTCATGGCTGACGCAATGAGAGATATCCCCGTGGATAAAATAAAAAAAGTTATCTTGGATGTAAGATGTCCTCGTTCCGTCAGCCATGACGACTCAAATGCAATTCTAACTCACCTTCTTTTAGAGGCTGAAGGTTCACTCCTCAATGTGAACAATACAAAGAATATAACTGTGAATTACTTAACATTTTTACCCTGTTACGGCTGACGGAATGACAGCATGCAACTTCTGTAAATTAAATAAAGAGCTCCGTTCGAAATACTGTACAGATCATTGACTATGAGAAGATGTACAAGAAGGTCGGAGGTTACATCGACCGAAAAGTCGTGAGCATTGCACTCTAGTTGAGAACAGTAGTTCGTATAGTCCAAATAATGTTTATTTTAATAAAGTCAAAAGCTACACTTTGGACGAATGAATGCTGGTCTATTATGGAATGATGGGCACTTCATTCCCCAAGGATCCATTTAAAAAGAGCAAGACCCCACCTCAAATACTTCAAATCAAGCAAAACCATTGTGATTCATTGAACGCTGTTTTAAAATAGAGGAACAATAATAACAATTAAATAAAAAAAAATGGCTTGACCGTAGACGAGGGCGACTCTAAGACTCTCTTTTCATCGGAGCAAATCCCGTTGAAGTGCTCGTACCCAAGCGCAAGAATAGAACATGGCGCTGTTAAGACAGGATATGGAGCTTGGCAGGAAATACGGGGCTTATTATGTTTAATATTCATAAAATATATATATAGATCAATTAAGAAATGATTGTATTTTCGTTGGATTGTAACAATTTGCATTGCCATTTTGATTCAACTAACAATAGAAGCTGGAAATACTATTGCCACTAACAAAACTATACGACAAAAAGAAGTATTCTTGTTGTATATGTAGTGAACGCACGTATACTACGTTATACGTATTAGTTGAATACTTTAGACTACTGTTCTCACAACATACTTATTTTCAGAACGTTTCGCTCGATGTAACTTCTAACCTTCTTCAGGTCTTGTCAAACTCGGGAATATTTCTGTTGAATTCGGACGAAATTTCGAACGAAATCTTTTATTTATTTTACCGGGATAGTATATTTTCGTTTCGTCAGCCATGGCTGGATAGAGGTTCTAAGTAATTCGCAATTATAGTTTTCTGTTGCCCACACACTGAGGGTTGGACCTCCAACCATCAGGAGAACATCACGTTTACAATTATTTTTTTCTAAGTACTCTAACCACTGCGACACGGTTCCTTCTAGTTCAAATTTTGGAAGCCTTAAACATAAATTATTTTTAGTTGTAAATATCAGTATTTATTACTAATTATTATTACTAATTATTACTAACACTCAAGATCATTATTACTACACATTACTAACAAAATACTACAGATCGTGATTACTATATATTACTAACATAACACTAAAGAGAATGGTTTCTATATAGCACTAACATAACACTTAGCATCATTATGTTTATATATATATTACTAACATAACACTACAGATCATTATTACTATATATTCCTAACATAACACTACAGATCATTATAACTTTATATTACTAACATAACACTCAAGATCGTTATTACTATATATTACTAACATAACACTCAATATCGTTATTACTATATATTACTAACTTTACATTCAAGGTCGTTATTACTATATAGTACTAACAAAACATTCAAGATAATTATTACTATATATTACTAACATAAAACTACAGATCGTAATTACTATATATTGCAAGCATAACACTCAAGATCATTATTACCATATAATACTTACATAAAACTCAAGATCATTATTACTATATATTACTAACAAAACACTCTAGATGAGAAAATGAGTCCAAAGAATCAAAATAATATAAATAATCAATCCCCATCTCTCAAATTCAGAAACGGTACACTACACCGTCTGTAAAGGAGGCAGTAAATCTTAGGTTGTCAGTTTCATATATTGCAGTATATTCTTTCCAAAAGGAGGTAGTAATGCTGGGATGACCATTTAAAAGTGCACAAAACGCTATTGTTCTAGATAATTTATACAAATTCGACCATTATAGCGGGAATATAAGGGTCATAAATACTTGATCAGATAAAGCAAAATGAAAATAAATAAATAAATAAAGTCTCATTTAAAAGACAGCCGGGAGATGAAACTGGGTCAAAAACGTCTGTAGTTAATAATTAATGGATTTTATTATTCAATGTGGTGATCTATTTCAAGAATGGCGACAGAGCTTTAATTGCAGGCTTGACGTCATCAGCGAGGCGCTTGTGAAGTTTCAAATATCTGAAATACTTTCGTTGTTATCTACGGAATGTTCTGTTATTTAATTACAAATAAAACGACTTGATGAAACTGTATTCAAAGTTCGATTGTCATGCTAATAGCACGTATCGTAGGTGGAAAGTTTTCCATCATAAATATCACACACACACACACACACACACACACACACACACACACACACACACACACACACACACACACATATATATATAATTATTTACTATAATAAATACCTAGATATACTAGTGTTTCATCCTTTCGGGAATCATCAGTGCAGGTGTCACGATTAATTGAGAGATTCGAACCCTGGCAAAAGAAGTTATGTCTGGCTTCATTAGCAATGACTCGAATATATATATGTATACTAGCATTTTAGCCCAGCGTTGCCCGGGTGTTTGGAGGGGTGTGTTGAGCAAAATAAAAAAAAAACAGAAAAGCGGTCAATTTTACAAAATTTTACCCCTATTATGACCCCTTTATATTTATTGTTTTGGACTCAAATCAAGTTATTAAGTTAGATCCATGTCCAAGGAACCTATATCTAAAATTTCAAGTGTTTAGACCCAAAATTGTCAGAGAAGTTTGGTAGAGTTCTCAAAAGTCAAATCGTTGAACTTTGACCCCTTAACAGCCAAATTTCTGTCCGAAAATGGATTATAAAGGTTTTCCCAAATCTCAATACCCTGTATATAAAATTTCGAGTCTGTAGACTGAAAATGTACAGAGTTATTGCGTGGGGAAATGTAAACACATACAGACACACACACTGACACGTTCATATATATATATATATATATATATATATATATATATATATATATATATATATATTAGCGGCGTGGAAAGATCACAGAAGCGACAACCGAATCAGCAAAACTGAAGCTACCTATCAGGACACTATATATACAAATGTAGGCAAATTTTGGGTATATTTTATTGGCTTGAAAATATAGGTTCTTTTTACAATTGTCATTAGATTTTAGCCAAAGAATTGTATTATAATCTTCAAAAAGCCTGCAAATTTGTTTATGTAGTTTTGCCCCATAGAAACATACATATTAGCATTTCAATATTCTATTTCGCTACGATATAGATATGTCTGCTGTCTATCTCACATTGTCTGTCTCTCTCTCTATATATATATTATTATTATTATTATATATTATTATTCTTTATTATTATTATTATGATATATTATTATTCTTTATGTAAATACAGTCATATCTTGCTACGATGTGCAAACCGCTTCAATCATATTTGATTTCATCAGGCAAGAAAAATTAAAATACAAGAATTAAAAAGGTTCCAGACCTTTCCAAATTTTGACGAGAGAAAATATGCCATGACTGGCGTGAAGCGAAGTTAAAATTCTCACTAAATTTTAAAATGGTCTTGGACCTTTTTAATTTTTGTATTTTAAATTCTCCTTACCTGATGAGATCAAGTATGATAGAAACGGTCTGCACATCATAGCAAGATAGAACTATTTACATAAAGAATAATAGAAAATATAATTTGCTCTCTTTGATTGAGCACTATCAACGATCCTTGTTGAAACTCAATAATGTTTGGATAACTTTCTACCTGGAATATATATATATATATATATATATATATATATATATATAATCTGAAATGGTATGTATGTAGAAATGATGGTTTTTACATGTCTAAAGGATATGCATAAATTTTAAGTTGATTTTAGTGCTTGGATTATTTGGGTGGTTGAGGGTAGAGCAAAAGAAGGGCTAAGAAAGTCTTGTGTGGTTTAGGTTCACATGCGCCTGTCAAATGTGTTTGGATAGATGGAAGAGGGTTGTCTACTTGTGATTGACATGTTTAATGAAGTTAATTTCGACTGGCCAATCGATCAGGCTGTTGGAAGATGATTCCTTGACTCAAATGCATCTTCATCAAAACCTTTTTGTTTTTCTTTTAACTATTTGAACATCTAAATCATGTTCTGCAAACTCCAAAACAAGAACAACAGTCCCCCTCCCCTCTCTTTTCTTTTTCCACCCCCACTTCCCTACTGGCTTCTTAACTTAAAACATGATTCCTTGACTCAAATACACCTACATCAACACCTTTTTGTTTTTCTTTTAACTGGCGTGAAGCAAAGCTAAAGTTCTGATGGGTTAAATTCATTACATAAATCAAGTTTTCGTTAAAGAAGGTGGAGGGAGAATTTAAAGGATGGTTTTAGGTAAGAGGTAGAGAGTGATAGGGATTAAGGGGTAGTATAAAGATATAAAGCGAGTATGAATGCACTAAGGAGAGGAAAAGGAAGGGGAAAACAGTTGGCATGGTGTCAACAATATAATAAGGTGTCAACAATATAATAATTCAAGTTCAACAATAGAAAGTTTCACTAAATTGGGTCATTCTGTCTATCATTAAAATACGACGTATTTGATTTAATTTTTTATTAATTTTTTAAAATTTTTTTACTTAATATAGGAAAACCGCTCAGCGGTGAGCCGCACGAAAGTGGCTTTCAAGCCCGCCAAAACTCTTTGGCACAGCAGATATGAGCGCCACTAGCAGCACGTGCTGGACGATCACTTTTAAACCACCTACGTCTTGCACATCCGCCTGCAGTTGGTACAAGTTTGTTCTGGTAACATAGGATTGGTTTATTGACGTTCATATCTGTATTAGCCTTCACTGGATGCGTGTTTGCCTTTTATACACAGTGATAGTAAAATGTGAATTCCATTGCATATCAAGTAATGCCTGTGCGTGAAGCTATTTATATATACACACACACACACACACACACACACACACACACACACACACACACACATATATATATATATATTCGAGAGAGAGAGAGATACACACACATATATGCATATATATTTGTATATTTTGGTAGCAAGTCATTATTCAAACACGTCTGACTGAACACGACAAAGTAATTCTTTTTTATGATTTTTCTGGATATCTTTTCCATTTACAGAGCGGTCTTTTTTTTTTTAGCTTACATGTTGTATAAAATGGCGCCCCAAAGTATATATATATATATATATATATATATATATATATATATATATATACCTATCCATTGCCCAAGATGTTCAACACAGAAATTGTTTTTTCTCCTAAGGACATTGCCATTACCACAACATGTATATTACACAGCGAATCCACTGATTCATTAAAAGGATTCGGTGGCAAATATTGTTCAGATTCGAACGGAAATGGAACCATCAAGAAATAATTCTTAAAATCAAGAATGGATTATTCTACGAAAAACTCTTATTCTGGATTCTTCAGAATCAAATCGACAAAAAATCTACCTTCTGTACTGAGAACTTTTAATTCGATCTTATCTTTTTTTTTTGGTAAAAATCATCAAGATAAAAATAAAAATAAATACATAACCAACACCTTGAAAATATCAACAAAACTTTTAAGAAAATAAAGAATTCTACTATAATATTGCCGGCAGATAAGACTATGGATACTGTAATGTCTTATAAAACCTATAATGATTTAATGTTAAAAGAAATACATAAAAACTATAGAATAGCCAATGATAGCCAGGAAATAAATTTGGCTGTTTTGAAAATATTGTTACGTTGTCGTATCATAAAATGAGCGTTTGTTGTATATTGGTTAAAATTGGAATGGAGATGATATATTAAAACGTGTCTATTTATAAAAGATTGAGTGTTTAATTATCTTACCAGAGTTAATGTCGTTGTGTGTGTGTTCGTCTAGTGGTTTTTCTATTACATATGTTCATATGCTGTTAAGTGTGAATATGTGTGTGACATGTCTTTGAACATACCTTCTGCCATTTCGTTGGTCCATCTGGAAATTCTCGTCTGGGAGGGAGACTTGATACCTGTTTTTGGGGACGAAGATTTATTTCACACCAAGACAAGAAATTGGTTCTATAGTTTTTTTTTTTATTCACCTTCCAGTTTGTTTGCAGAAGGTTGAAAAGTGAATTTGGCCTGTGTTTTTTTCTTCTAGGTCTTATTTCTATCACGTCAGCGTTCGTTCCCCATCCCCAGCGAAGGGGAGGAGACAACAGCGAAGCCGTCCGCTCTCGTCCAAGTCGCAACCAAATCTCCTCGGTTCAGCTAACCTGATCACATGACTCACACGCAATCAAATCAGCTGATCTTGACTTCTGGTCAATGTGTCTACACTATAACTCACACATCTCTCTCTGTCTCTCTGTCTCTCTCCATTCTCTAACAACATGCTCCGATGCAACTATAAGTAACAACAACCGAAATACTCTAGATTTACATTAAAAGACCATGAAATAGACTTTAATAAAATCCTTTTTATTAAATTAACATCTACATCTGTGTCAGATATATGCATAATCAACGAAAGCTTATTATGTAGACTAATACCAATCATTACATCAAGAACTTACCATAAATTCTGGAGTTCATAAAAGGGTGCCTTTTCTTGGTTTGAGAATCTAAGGATTACTGACAACAGCAGATTTACCATGTTTGATATATATCATATTACTTTCAATATCTGTTTTGGCTAAGTCTCTTAAAATGGCTAGGACTGAAACTGATATTACTAACTTAGAAATAGATATAATTAAGCTATCAAGAAGGACGTTAATTGCGTATAATAAAAAGCTATAGACTGGAAAAACTAGAGAGAATAATTTTGATATTACTATGGGTTCCCAAATTCAGCTGAAATTACTGACTTGGTGAGACTCTATATATTGAGAGAGTTTTACTGAGATAATCCTGAGTTGGTTGGAGGGTTTTATAGGGATGATGCTTTATATTTGTGGATTTCAATTTTAAGAACTTAAAGGAGAGGGAAAAAGATGCGTGAAATTTAACAACATATATGTGGCTTATCACAAACGAAACAATACTTCTAAATAGATACTAATGCTTTCCATATAATGGGATTAAAAAATCAGAAATTATACTACATAGTATCCAAAGAATGACATAAGGGATATAGTAGCCTAGTTCAAACCCATATGAACACTAGCGTGACAAGTTAAGCTTAAATGATTATGTATATTATAGGCTGTAAAATGCGAGAAAATATTTTTAATGCTTTAATATTTTACGATGATGATGAAAAAGTTTATCTTGTTGGGATCAAATTGGGTTTGTTTCTACTTACCTTAAACCAACATTAATATTAATGCTATGTTAGCTACAAATTAGGTAATGTGCGACTCATAATAAAATAAATTATGCAATTTTTTCCAAATAAAAATAAAATAAACTATGCAATTTTTTCCAATTAAAAATAAAAATAAAATAAACTATGCAATTTTTTCCAATTAATTTAATAAAGTAGACATGTGAAAATTTTTGGTTCGTACAATTGTAAATATTTTGTTTTCCTCGTTACTCAATATGATAATCATAAATTATGCATATGCACATTTATTTCAATTATTAAGGAAAATTAAAAAAAAAAGAAGAAATTGACTGGAAGATTGGAATTCTAATGTTTAATTAGTTGTCGATTTCCAGAAATCGAAGTTAATTATAAAAGAAAATTTAGTTTAGTATCCAGACATATGAATATATTTTGTTATGTTTTAGTCATTGCAGTTCTTGTTTTTGTTTCAAGGTTTTATTTTATTTTGTTTTTAAGGTACTTTGATGTCTATTAAGGTCTTTAAATATGCTTTGGGGTTTCAAGAGATTTTAGTAATTTTTAATTATAAAGTAAGTTTTCAGGATTTTAGATTTAAAATAGGTAGATAGTATCATATATATATATATATATATATATATATATATATATATATATAATGTCTATGTATGTGTGTCTATTTGTCTATATGTGTATATATATATATGTGTCTATGTATGTGTGTCTATTTGTCTATATGTATATATATATATATAGAGAGAGAGGTAGATAGAAAGATAGATAAATAATTAAATAGGTTAATAAAATAAAGTTAAAATAACATGAATAAATAAAAAAGATAATAATATAATAATAATAAAAAAAATAATAACAATAATAATAATAATAAAAATGTAAATTTATAAACTGAGGCAAACTAATCATCTGGTTAAAACATATCAAATACATTAGTAAATAAATACGATATTTTTCATTAGGGTGGGGGGGGGAAGATGATATGGTTAAAATTCTAGCTACCAATAATTACCTGAATGTTATTGATTTCGAAAGTGAACTAATTTTAACAATGAGTAGTTATGTTTTAAATTTGATGGACTCGTTTGGTAAAGACATGTAATAATAATAGGTATTTAAAAATTGTTAAGTTGTGTTATTTTATTATTGGAATACTTCGGAGTGAGTAATCTGTATATTAGGTAGTTGGACGAGGATATATATCCTCGTCCAACTACCTGACGAAGGCCAAAGGAATAGTAGGCCGAAACGTCGCAAGAACAACTTTTAAGATGAGGATAACAGTCTGATAAGTTATGTACCCAAGTAATAAAAACTAGAAGTTGAATAATGCGTATTTTTTAACGAAGTTATTCGTTTTGATCATGTTATTGTAATTGGATTAATAATTTTCAGCAAACATTTGTAAACATTTCGGTTGTACTTGTAAATAACAATAAATATTTTTAAAAATGAAGAAGAAAAAAACTGAGATAACATCTCATCGCCATCAGAATATTTATTTACATAAGTGCTTACGTGCTTTTATTGAAAACTAATTTGTCTTTAAGCGTTTTTAGTTTTCGTAAATTATGCTTTAAGAACTTTCACTGGGCTAATGAATCTAATGAACCCTTTAATGAACTGTTGTTTTATAATAAATATTTTAGAAATTATATCGTATAGGATTTTATTCGATTTTTCAGTTTTAATTTGAGTCTAAATACAAAATTTGAAAGTAGAACTACAGAACTTTTCAATAATATAAGATGGCGACATAAAACTGATTCCACGTTTGTGGGTTGAATTCAATAAGTGTTTTTATTTATTTTTTTGTTGTTATATATCTGTGTTCCTTTTAACATGCTTTTCATTACATTTCAAGGAAAATAAGGAAATAAAACATTAGAAGAGAAAACTTTCCGACTATTTTCTGAAGATTATATCTTTGTCTCTGATGGGATGTTTGATGGGCATCCGTTATTCAGCGAAACGCGTGTAAGGGGTACTTCATATTGAAAAGTTGACTAACGATATATATTTATATATAAATGCATATAAACACACACACACACATATATGATACACATACATATATATTAATAAACACTCACATCCGTACTTTTAGCCATATGTGCTGAATTCTCAGTGTCACTGCGAAATCAGAATTATCGATGGAAGATCAAACTAATATATAAGTGCGTGTTTCTGTGTATATGTTTGTGTATGTGTGTGTGTGTTTATTGATAAATAAAATTACTGATAGTAATCCACCAATTAAATATCATCGTGACATTTGTTCGGTATATATCTATTAGTATTCTGTTTTATTTTCGAGTTTTCAGCGATTCTCAGGACTTATAGGTTAGGCCTTCATGCTGCCATCTTTGTTTTTAACGTTTAGCACTATTGGCGTTTTAAACTTAAACACTTTAAAATAAGTTAACACACCGAAAGCTTCTCCAAGTACGTAGAAAAGTAATTTATCTTGCTCTTAGTTGGTTGGTTGGTTGGTTGTTTTTGTTTTACGGCATATCAACCACTTTCAGGTTATTTAATGCGAAATCCAGTGATTTTGAAGGAATTTTTTTAAATAGAATATATATATATATATATATGTGTGTGTCTATTTGTCTATATGTGTGTGTGTGTGTGTATATATATATATATATATATATATATATATATATATGAGAGAGAGAGAGAGAGAATTTACGCGATGGTTCACTTCTTTATAATTATTCTAAAATTTGCCAATCGAATAAATATATATATATATATATATATATATATATATATATATATATATATATATATATATATATATATTTCAAGTCGGTTTCTATTTAACCTAACAGGTACTACCACTCCGGGTCAGAGTGAACCTGGGAGCAATGGGGCTTCAGCATCGGATATAGTTTAAGGTCATATCCAGGACCTCTTGCTTTTTGGTGATATATATTTGTTATCTATAAGATACAGCTGAATGTGTGTGTGCGTCTGGTCACGAATAGGCTCCTATATTGTTGACTATTTTAAAAAACTTATTACATATAATTATAGAAGATGTATCGTGACAAAGGAATAGGTATGTTTGATTTGTCATAATGATGATTCATTAAAACTGTGGAGTCTGCGTTCGCACCTGGTCCACAAAGTATGGAAAAAAAAAATTAAAAAAAAAAAAACGTTTACAAGTGTTTTTGATATAGATGTACATAATAATACTTTGATAAGTATGTTTTAACTTAAATAAGGATGGTATAATAAAATTTTTGGGTCTGCGTTCGCGCCTGACCTCCATAGAATGGAAATAGGCACAAACTTTAATAAAGACTTTTCATATCTCTCTGCGTAAGTATACTTTGATAATTAAGTTTCAGTTAGAAGAAATATGGTATAATAAAATTATGGGGTGTATAATGATAGGTGTATCGAGACACAGGATATATATTTTTAAAATATAATTATCCACTGACACATGTTTCGTCGTCTACGACTCATTGAAGCGGCTGATTCAGCCACTCTGATGAGTCGTTAACGACGAAACACGTGTCACTGGATAATTATATTTTAAAAATAATATATATACCGCTCCCCATGTGGGTGTACCAAATTGGTCAACGGGAAAATTATTCCCAACTCGCATTTAAGTTAAAATGCACTTTCGTAAATAATTGAATTAATTCAAGACTTATCGCAAAAACAAAAACATATACTACTACTACTACTACTACTACTACTACTACTACTAATAATAATAATAATTATATATATATATATATATATCACTCACTGGCAGACTGTTTTAATCTTTGGCTAGGATCAAAGTTTAGTATCTGTTCTGATACTACAATTCAACTATTCTATCTTTTGTCGGCGTAGGAATAGAAGTACTAGGCATTGTTTTTTTTAAATTTTGTCCCAATCAAGGGTCTTCCTTAATGGGGAGCTGGATTTTTCCTATATAAAAAACCGACCTTATGTTTACCCTCGTGGGGAGGCAAGTAAATAGGAATATACTGTTTCGCTGTATCATAGCTATTTGATGTAGCTAGATTTTTTTTAATGATTTAACTACCAGTTTCGTTTCGAACACCGCCAATGGCAGCTAATAAACGCGGCAATCTACTGAGCCACGACCTTGTCCCGTCTCTTTTCTCTTTCTCCCCCCCTCTCTCTCTCTCTCTCTCTCTCTCTCTCTCTCTCTCTCTCTCTGAAATACACATATACCTCTCTGTCCTCTCTAGTAGCAGAGAGGAATCTACAACTCTTACTCTCCCCAACTGTAGCGGAAACCGGCGAAATTATACGACCAATTGTTGCAAGTCGTACTACCAGTTCTTTCATTATCGTTAACACTGTAGCTGCGAGAGGAGGTGGGGGAGAGTATCTTTCCATTTACTGACTGTCCCCGGGGCCACGGATGGTGGGAGTGAAGGGTATGCCTTGCAGTCTTGGAGGAAAGGAGACGCAGTACAATTATTACAATTTACGACGACGTTGGGAACTGCCTCTCTAAGTCATCCCCTAGTAAAACGGATGACGACGACGTGCTCGTAACTGGGGGATGCCATTGAGAAAAAAAAAATGTAGACATCAAATGCGGCGTTTTTACTATGTCAGGAATTCGAAGAATGCCAGCTGGAAATAGGTTTTGTTTATTGACTTGACCTTGTTAACGTTCAAGTGAGTCGCGACCCTGGGAGACTGGCCTACAGAAAGCATATGACCGGGAAAACGGTATGATTACTGTAGAAATAGATTTTCAGGATGTCATTTGTTTTGTTTTTGTTGTTATTGTTGTTGTTTTTTTTTTTCCCTTCATGACTCCTTGTTTTAAAGATTTTCTTTGGCGTTTCTTTCTTTTCTTTTCTTTTTTGCTTATTGTCTTTTTCTTCTGTCTGCCTTCCTTTCTTTCTCGAGTTTTCTATTCCAGTTTTTCTTTTTTTTTTTCGTTGTGACTGTCTCTCTTTCTTTTTTCTTTTTACTTCTTTTTTGCTTTCGTGTTTCTTTTGTTTCTTTCTTTTTTTGTCTTTGTGTTTTCATTTTGTTTTTCGTTCTGATCGTTTTTCTCTCTTTTTTTTAATTCCTTTTTTTACTTTATTCTTTTTCCTCCTCTCTTTTCTTTTCTTCTTTTTCTTTCTTTTTCGTTTTTGTGTTCTATCGTTTTTTTAATTCGTTTTTTCTCTATTTTTTTCTTTTTTCTTTTCTTTCTAAACAACTTTCTTTCATCTCCATTTACTATTCCTTCTTACTGTTTATTTTTTAATTAATTTATTTTTATGGTCCTTTTTTCTTTTTTTTTTCTTTTTTCTTTTTATGTTTTTATTTCTCATATTTTTTTTATTTCTGTCTCGCTTTCTATTTTCTTTTTTGTCATTTTTTTCTCTTTCCTTTTTTCTTTCTTTTTTTTTTTTTAAACTCACTTCTATTCTTTATCGTACTTTGTCTTTTTCCCCTATTTTCTTTCTTTTTTTCTGTCTTATTTTTTTTCAGTAAATTTTATTCGTTATTTTCTTTTCATTCGTCCTATTTCTTTTATTTTTGCATGTTTGAGGGTATTCCTGCGATCATATGCTTGAGGGAATATTAGTTTAAAAGGCTATATCAGTCTACATATACGTTATCAATTAATCTTTATATATATAAAGCTATATGTGTCTGTCTGTCTATCTCCATATTTACAAACTCTATCTCCACTGAAACTAAAAATCACAGAGCGGTACTAGGAGACTAAAATGATTGTATTTTTACGGACCGTTTTTTATGGGTCTTTAGCCGGTTAAAATTGTTTTTAAGAGTTCACGTCACCAGCTTTGAATGCTACAGTTTCGGTTTCGAGTCCAGCTGATGGCATCCAAACACTCTTTTTTTTTTTTACTTTTGAAATCACGACTCTATATAATAATATATACCAAATCTGGACAAATTAAAATATCATATTTAAGCGTATTTTACGGCCGGGAAAATCCCCCCCTCGCTAGTCTAATATATAAAAGGCTATATGTCTGCCTATATGTCTGTCTGCTTGTCTTCATAATTTCCAAATTTATCTCTCCGAAACTAAAAGTCGGAAAGCGGCGACTGGGGTCGCAAATGATTGAATGTTTTTATGGACCGTTCTTTTATGAATGTTTAGTTAAAATAGTTTTTAAGGAGTCAAAAATTGATCGAAATTTTAAAAATCGTTATATATTTTGTACATTCATCTTAGTTTATTTTGTTTTTTTAAGCACTTCATATGCGTGCGACATTGGTAAAGTGGTAACGTCAACAACTTTAAATGCTCCAGTTTTGCTTTCGGTTTCAATTCTAGCTAATGCCACCCGAATACGTTATTTTTTTTATTTTTGAAATCATGATTCTGTAATAATATATACGAAATCTGGACAAATTAAAATATCATATTTAAGCGTATTTTATGATTGAATAAAGCCGGGCGCTCCCTCCCCCACCCACTAGTTTGTGATATGCAGCTATACGTTCAAAGTGTTACCTATCTTATTGTATTTTAATCTCTCTCTCTCTCTCTCTCTCTCTCTCTCTCTCTCTCTCTCTCTCTCTCTCTTATATATGTTTCCAATCTAATCCAATCCAAAGCGGCACTAACCTTAGGCGGGTTTAACCGGCTTCTTTCGAAGGAATAAGTTTCATAGGAGCATGAAATTCACAAGCGGTTTTTAGTCGCATATCCCAGTTAGGCGAGATGACGACGTTAGGTTTTTGCAGCTCTTGCAGGACGGTGTCGATATCCTGCTGCATACAGCGCCTGGTATTCTCAAATTCGTCACCCATCTGGTACTTACCAGGTCTTATGTTGCTTAACTTCGGTGATCCAACAAGAACCGATGTGTCAACGTAATTATGCAGTATATAATATAGCTGTCTGTCTAGTTATCTTTAATTATTTACTTCTCTACTATTTCTTTTTACACGGTGGTCATCACTTATCAAGGCCCGGAAGCCACTCAGGGATGAGGGTTATTGCAAGTACAGTACGTTAGTGGGGAGATTGCCTCTTTGTCTACCTACCTACCTACCTACCTACCTATGTCTATTTGTTTATCTATCTGTCTATTCATGTACGGCATAATCGCGTTGACACACTGGGTCACGTTGGATCACCGAAGTTCAGTACTAAATGGGTGACCATTTGGAACTTCCAGGTGCTGTATGTGCTCTCTGCTTATCTCGGCATTGTTTCCAGTCAGTCTTGGGTCTTCTCCTTGCCACTGGACTCGAACAGTGGCGATTCAGGAGAGGTGTGGTTGGAGATTGCGCAACCCTTGCCTCACAGTTACACGCGCAGCTGCCTCTACAAGGGTATTCTTTATTTTTCGCGACTAAACGGAGACATCTGTTGATGTATTATCTGACTATCTATCGGTCTATTTACATTTCTACTAGCAAATATGCCCGGCGTTACCCGGCATTAAACGTATCGTTAAATTATTTTAATAATATGAAGTAAAAAGAAAAAAAAAACTAAAGAAAATGAAACATGTGCAGTCGAGTATCGTTTTTTTTTCTAAACAGTTCACTTCTTGCAAGTAAAACAAAAAATACTCGAGCTGAGATCGAAACCAAAACCTAAAGACAGTGAGTCAAATACTATAATCATTAGATCAGCATGATACGATCTTTAAAAGATGTTTTCAAACCTACTTATTCTTAACATAAGTAATCTGTAATGGGAACGGTTCACGCATGCGCATTCGTGAAACAGTAAATATAAAAATCCGATGATTCCCAAGTACCAATTTTTTAATTTGGATCTCTTAGCAACCCTTTTTTTCGTGTAAAAACGGATTAAATGTTTTCTATGTGTCTGAATACTCTATATACCAAATTTCAAGTCTATATATAAAAAAATTGTTGAGTATGTAGGTTGAGAAGTTTCCACACACATTCTAGCTTTTTTATCGGACTGTCTGTATAACTGTCCCCTTGTCTGTCCCTATGTATATATCTTACTCTATCTGTTTCTGTATCTATTTATCTAAGTGTTTCTATCTATCTATCTATCTATCTATCTATCTACATGTCTGTTTATCTATGGTTATATCCATCTGTCCATCTATCTATCCACTCATCTGTCAGTTTGTCACTTTGTATATAACTATCGACCTATGGACCAATTTATTTTCTATTTACTTGTTTATAAGTGTCTAGTTATCGATTCACCTATCAATCTACGTGTATGTATCTTTTATATTCATATTAAGTGAGTTTTGCTTCAGTAAGAAGCGCGTATATATTTTTTGTGTCTGTCTGTCTATCAATCTTGCGTTAATATCCCCGCTTTGTATATAATACGCACTTATGTATTATAAATAGACTTTATTTTATGTGCACGCACATATGCACGCACATATATCTATCTATCTATCTATCTATCTATCTACTAGCAGGATGGTCCGACGTTGCCCAGGATTGAATGATGATCGACAAATGTTTCACACTCCCATATTTTTATTGTCATTGAAATCGATAAAATCGCACAATTTTCAATTAAATCGATTGATTGCCTGCTCTAGTTGAGGACCCATCGCGGTTAACCAGGTAGAAAGCTCACATGCCTCTCGCTGTAACTTGTATACATTAAACGTAAATAACCTGCCGTTGATTTTATAAAATTAACTAATATATATATATATATATATATATATATATATATATATATATATATATATGTGTGTGTGTGTGTATATATATAATGGCTTGAATTAAAGTTTAAAATGAAAAAGACAAGTTTAATAATTTAATTGTGTTCTAAAGTGAAGCATTCATTTCGAACGCGACCCTGTTATATCAAAGAACCTACTGCAGATATGTGGAGCCTTTCGGCTTGTGGGTCCTGGATATGACCTTAAACTATATCCAGTGGTGATGCCCCAGCTTACGGGCTTTAGGGAGTGTGGAGCCACCCTTTAATTACCATTGCTCCCGGGTCCACTCTGACCCGGAGTGGTAGTACCTGTTAGGGTCCCAACTATGGGTTGAATAGAAACCAACTTGAAAACAACAAATATATTCGATTAAAAGTGTTTTCTTCAAAATCTTTGGATTCGGCATTAAATAACCCGAAAAGGGTTGATATGCCGTAAAACAAAAACAACCAACCTTTTGGCTTGTGTGGTAATAAAACTTCATAAATGCACTTGTGATGTTAGGCTGTGTGTTAACTTTGGTCAAAATCGCCTGTTCCTCCTTTCATCGAGTTATTTCGATTATCGATACTTATCGAAGACATTCCGATACAAAACCGATCTAAGAACACTGCTAGGCATATACAGTACCTTCATGCGAGATTTCATAAAAATCGGCCCAGTAGTTTACCAGTTCTATAGGGTACGAACACACAGGCACAGCTCCTTTTATATAATATATATACATTAGTATTCCTGTCTGTTTGTTTGTTCACAATTTGATTAGTTTATACAAAAGGTTCCTTACTTTACTCTTTCATTTATTTCTATATATAGTTTCATTCTTGCAAATTAGATACAATTAAGAGATCATGTCATTTGCATATGACATTAAGAAAAATCGATTTTATTAAATAGCGGTATCTTAATTAATGTTTCTAGCAAGAGAATGGTTTTAAGTGTTCTATTTAAAATTGTTATTCAATAAATTTTAAACAATAATTATATTGATAACATATTTAATTTATTTGTAATTATTATTCCAACATCGAATTAAAAATACTTTTAGAGTTATTTTCCCCTTAGAATCTTCTGAACATTTCATTTGTTTGCTGTTATTATGTTTTAAGCAGCTATACAGAAATCGGTAAATTTTTACACGTGACCCAGCGTCGTTTAATACCTAAAAAAATAAAGATCTACTGCCCCTCTCTGAATTCTACAATTTATACTTTTCTTTCTTTTTTTCACGCTAATCTCATCGATTACAAACTTAAATTTCTAATTAAGAAAAAGGTAAATTTGTACGACGTGACCTTGCATCGTTTAACCCCTAAAAGAAAAAAAAAATTGGGAGCTACTTTTTTTTGCCCTAATACGTTTAAACAGCCTTTATAAATAATATGAAAGAAGAAATTTTGAAAAAAAAAAGAAAATTAACATTTTAAAGTTGGAGATCACTTTCCTATATAAATTTAACGTAAAATGAGCACCCACTTGGTGGCCACAAAACGTTCAACGCGACATGTCATCTCTAGCATTTTTTCAAGTTTGGCGATCGAGGGGGTTGGGGCAAAATATGACAAATACAGTTTTTTTTGTGGTGGGGCGGGAAGTCCATTTGAAACATAAAATAATGATAAATTTAATTATTTTTTATGATACCATTCTGTACTTTCACCTAACAATTTTATTAAAAAAATGAACACCAAAATATGACAAATTCAATTTTTTATTTTGGAGGGCGGGGATTTCATTAGAAACATAAAATGTCGAAAAATTTAATTTATTTGTTTTTGGAAGTAATTTTTGGTAGATCTTCATATTTTTTTTAAAATTTTTTATTAGGGGTTCTGCCTACTTGGCTTTTTTTTTTGCGATCGCACAGGCATTCGTTGCTATTTTTTATTGAAACAAACGTTGTAATGATTTATTTTTAATTACTTATTTTTTAGGGGGGGGGTCTTTACAGTACTCAATATCCGGAGAATAGTTTCTTCTATTTGTATCCATTCTGCCGAAATATCTGGTGGAGAGGGTATCAGATACTTCTTTTTGGGGGCGATTACATTTACATGTTTTTATCCGTTCTTTTATTTATGGAATTGTTGTGAGGGTATCCATGTTACCCATGATGAAAATGATTAGTGTAGCAGGTGTGTTCCAAACGGAACTTCATCTCAACCCAGGCGACGCTGGGTACCCATGCTAGTAAATTTATATAATAGTAGAGATTATATCAAAGAAACTTCATTTGTGTATGCGTCTTAGTTTATTCCCTATGGACTCAGAAACGGCTGGTCCGATTTAATTGAAAGTTCACACGAAAGTAGTTGATGTGTCTTGGAGTGTTGTTAAGTAGGTTTTGTCTCGGAATGTGCCTGATAAATATCGAAAATCGATGATGAAAAAATCCAATTAAAGAAGGAAGTCCGATTTTGACCAAAGTTAACGCGTTTATGCAGCATGTCGTAATTTTTTGAGTATTGTACTTGAAACAGAAACATTCATTTCGAACGCGTCCATGTCATATCATTGTGGTGTTAGGCTGTGTAAGGTGTTAACTTTGGTCAAAATCGCGTGTTCATCAGTCCTAAACAATAAGAAGGTTCTTTCTGATATTATTCGTCACTTTATGACGACTATGGATTTTTTGTGTAGGAGTAGGAAGTAAACAGAAAAATACATAAAGTCGAAAGATGGAGGAAAGGTTGAGAATGGCTCGTGTAAGGGTTTCGAAACTAGACGAGATTACAATGTTACTTGTAGCGCCAAACTCCTCCTATAGTATCAAACTATCATTTGCATTATTTACATTATTCGAGCTAGTGTTCTTATTGAGAGTTTAATTTTCACAATTCGATTCATGTACCCTCCGATCTTTGTCGAGTACATTTTGTTGAGCTCGGAAAACTTTATGCAAAACTCGAGAATCTACATAATTGCAAACAGGAATTTATTTAATTCACATTAATAGACTGCACGCGTCTCGTAAGACAGGGCCGTGTAAAAAATGTTAAATAATTCTGAATAACATTGTAAGTATCGCCTGTACTGAGGATTGAACCTTCAACTTCCAGAAAACAGTCACTTGAACTTATCACATATTAAGTTGCTTTATTCTCAATCCCGTTTTCGATAAGACGTATAATATTTATTACTAGCAGCTGTGCCGCGTCGACGCACACAAAATCGAGTACACTCAACATCAAGTACACTCAACAACGTCTTACCATAAACGCTTGGCTTGTGAACTCGGAACATGGGAAATTCTCATATGTACAAAACAAAATCACTGAAAAAACAAAAATACCCTTACTAAGGGTAAGGATAATGAGTAAACGTTGGATAAAATGATGGTTAAAATTATTACGAACTTGCCAGGATTCGAACCGGGAATCTTCTGATCCGTAGTCAGATGCGTTATCCATTGCGCCACAAGTCCTGTCCGTATGCCGAAAGATGTTACTGCGACTGTATACAGATAGTGCTAAATTCCGTTGACATGGGCAGGTAACTTTTTCGACATTTCCACAAAACGGACCAAAATCCCTTATTTCGGGCGTTTTGTTTGACTCGGCGTTGTTCGTTATGAACCATATATAGATAAGGATAATCTAGGGACTCACACCTTCCAGAAAAAAAAAAAGAAATTTTCAATTCGGTTCATCTGTTCGAAAGTTTTATTGCACACACAAATTAATAAATAATCATTAAGAATTTTATTGATAGTATAGATTAGACTAGAAAGGGGTGGGCGCGCGGCCTTGCCTGGTAGTAAAATACGCTTAAATATATTTGAAATCATGCAGATTTGGTATTTATTATTACAGAAAAAAATTCACTATTGAATATATATATATTTATATATATATTTATATATATATATATATATATATATATATATATATAGTAGTAATTTCCCAAGTTTATAAAATGACATGTGTCATCGGCTAGAATCAAAACGAAAACATTTAGCGTCCTAGCAGGTATAAAAAAATTTATTTCTAACTATGAATGTATATGCACATGCGCAAAAGTAATAGAAATATGTCAACAACTTAAAATCAACAGTTTGCATTTCAACTTACCGACATATTTTTGTACGCTTTATTCATCCACCCAAACAAAGAATTCACTCGTTATAAACCATCCTTGGTGTAGGATTCCAATTTCCTGTAAGTTTGGGTGTTATGTGACTAGTAGCTTAAGAGTTTATCGGTTAAATATTTACACTCACACGCACATAACTGCAATCTACTGTTTTCATTATCTAGATTATTTTCATTTTCCATCTTCTTTGTTCATGCTTAGGTTAGACGTTTCGGAAATGACTTCCAGTTTTTATCTGTTGTCATTTCGCTTTTGCTAACCATTGATCCCCTCTACATCGTAAGCGGCTTACTATATTGCTTTGCGCCATTAATATCGATGTGGAATACACTTTGGAGCATTTGTGCCGATTGACAGCAGGTGAGGTTGCTATGTCCGTTGAGACGTCGTTGTCTGATAAATACGTACAGAATTTTAAACTGCATCCGTTATTTAATCCACGAAGGTCGACTGTATGCGTTCTGTAAGACATGATCAGATAAGACTTTAATAATTCCTTTTCGATATTCTTGGTCTCGCCTATAGTGAGGATTGAACTTTCAACCCCGAAAAGACTTTTTTTATTATTATGCAATTTTCACCCCAAACAAGGCACAGTACAAATTTGAAGTAGGGGGCTACTATCGGGGACATAAGTTACAAGGTTATTATGAAGGGAGATGGTAACAAGATTACCGTTCACATTACATTTGAACTTCTGCATGTCAGTACAGTTGGGCAGAATCCCGGAAGAGAGTTCCAAAGTCTAGCAGTTCTGAGGAAGAAACTATTGAAGTAGGTTTTCTTACACCTAAGGATCTCTACTGTGAAGGGGTGGGATTTTGCTGATTTTCAGGTTTGTCGGGGGCGTTCACGTCGAGAGGGTACAAATGATTGTAATACGTCATAGCATTCACCATTAAAGTACTTGTAGAACAGGCAGAGGAATGCCATCGTCGATGGGACAGAGGCTGAAGCCTAGATGACAGTTCAGGACCTATCAGGTTGGCGACTCTCTTTTCAACGCTGTTACTTAGAACTTGTCGGAAGTTAGCACTTTCATCTGTCATGGTTCGGGCCCATGTGAAAATAATATCAAAGCTTACATATCATGCTTCCTTGTGATCTGTAGGGTAGCCACTTTGCTGCTTGTGGAGTTTGTTGGGAGCATTTACATCGAGGGGGTACAAGAGCTTGTTGTTCAGCAGAACATCCACCATTAAAATACTTGTAAAACAGGAAGATGGCTGCAACATTTCGTTGATGAGACAGAGGTTGAAGCTTAGATGACATTTCAGGACTTATCAGGCTGGCGACTCTCTTTTGAATCTTGTGCAAGAGTGAGACACCAGTGGTAAATGCACCAGCCCAAATGTGACAACGATACTCCATACATGGGCGAATAGTGGCCTTGAAGAAGTACAGGGTACTTTCAGGCGTAAGTAACTTTCTAGAACAACAAAGAGAGCCCGCCTTCTTTGCAGCAGCCTTAGCAATGCTATCGATGTATCTGTCTCCACTCATGTTCCATGTAAACATAAGGCGAGGAGTTTGAACGAAGGACA
>NC_136519.1:72576896-72584396 GCF_053919585.1 Euprymna scolopes
GCCAATGTAGGAATTATTTTTGGAGACACATTCTCCTATTGGACATTTAAAGACATACACGGCAATTCTAGTTTTCAGCATATTGCCATCGGATGTAGGGTTATTATTTATTAGTAATTGGCTAGTTTTAAATTTTTTGTAATAAATAATAAATCTTATTTTAGAGTTTTTTCCGTCGTTAAGACATGTTTGTGTACAATATCTTTTATTAATTTTTCATCTAATTTGTAATTCCCATGCATCTGGTTATAATAATATATGTTAATGTTATTATCGCTTCTATCATTATTATTATTATTCCGATTATTAATGGTAGTTATACAGTGTCTAATCTGCTGGTCAACTACGTAGTTTGGGAAGCCATTATTAATTAAAGTTTGTTTTACGCTCAAAAGTGATTTATAGAATATTTCGATAGTGGAAGAATTACGTATAGTTCTGTAGATGAGATTTTTTACGACGGCTACTTTGTATCTATCAGGGCATTCGCTTTTATAATTAAGAAGACATGATTCCTTGCTGGTAGGTTTTTTGTATGGGTGAGTAATAAATTTATCGGTGTCGACTTTTATTTCTATATCGTAGAAGGGGATACTATTGTTTATATTTGTTTTATGTGTGAAATTTAGTATGGAATTATTTTAAAAAGCGGTTTCAATGTTTATTAAATCGTCTAAGTTTTCAGTTAATAATTTCCCTCGAAAAAAAAAAAAAAAACGTTCCGAAAATGGTCCGACAAAGAGAAAAGGAGGATTACAAGAAAAACAAGCAAGAGTTATCTGTGCTATTTAATGAAACCTGCATTATGTGTGTGTGTATGTATATATATATATATATATATACATAATTATACAGATGTATATATATATGTATATACATAATTATACAGATGTATATATATATATGTATATACATAATTATACACATATATATATATGTATATACATAATTATACAGATGTATATATATGTACATACATATATGTATATACATAATTATACACATGTATATATATATATAAATGTATACATATATGTATATACATAATTATACACATGTATATATATATATATATATAAATGTATACATATATGTATATACATAATTATACAGATGTATACATATATATATAAATGTATGCATATATATATAAATATACATAATTATACAGATATATACATATATATATAAATGTATGCATATATATATAAATATACATAATTATACAGATATATACATTTTTATATAAATGTATACATATATATATACATAATTATACAGATGTATACTTATATATATACATAATTATACAGATGTATACTTATATATATTCATAATTATACAGATGGTTATATATATATATACATAATTATAGATGTATAAATATATATATATATAAATGTATACATATATATATACATAATTATACAGATATAAACATATATATACATATATATGTATACATATATATGTATATATAAATGTATACATATATATATATATATATATCCATGTATATGTGTACACACAAACACACATATATATGTACATATAATGTGTACACACGCATATATATGTGTATACATATATATATATGTGTACATATATATGTATACATTTATATAAATGTATTCATATATATATATATATATATATATATATATATATATATATACATTACGTTTTAATAAATTTTAAACGTTAAAAGTTAGAGGCAGGAAAAACTCCTTTTCTCCCCCTTTTCTATACATACATATATATATATATATATATATATATATATATATATATATATATATATATATATATATATATATAAATTTAGATTATATACGGACATCTTTTGCAATTAACCAAAATGATCAACCTGTAAATACCCATAGCTCAATAGTCTGCGATATAGAGCAGATGATATATATTTATATACATACACACATATATATATATATATATATATATATATATATATATATATATTCATATCCATATATATAGTCAAGTCAACGGAAAACTTTCCATCAGATCTTATATATATCTGCACAGTATACATAGATATTTACACATATATACATCCATATATTTACACCTATATTCACATATTTATACATATTTATATATATATATATATATATATATATATATATATATATATATATATATAGTTATAATCTGTTATTTGCTTGACGTATGTTTTGAATTGTTTTCCTGCTGTTTTAACATCAGCAAAATATCACTAATGACTTCATTCCAACAGTGACCAACACATCTGTCTCGTCTCTTTATAATCAAGACTGATATTTGATGGAATGTTTCTCGTTGATTTGACTCCAGCAGGTATCTAGAGCTGCTCTTATAAATCTCTTACACTAAATCATCAATTAACTTGCCAAATATTTCTTGGTAAAAGTCCACTCGCTATTTTCATATGCAAAAACTGATGTAAAAGACGCTTCATAGCCTGCTTTCATTTTGGATTGAGAATTTGATTTCCCATTTCTTTCGCCTTTTTCTGTTAAGTCCGAACTTTGTTTATTCCTACGTTTTATTTACGTCTGTACTATTATATATAGTTCATTATTTTTGTGTGTGTGTGGGGGGGGGGGTCAAACTTTATTATAGCTATTAAAAAGGGAAGACTGAGTTTTTTTTTTGTATTTATGGTAAAAAGAACAGAGGAAAAACATTCGATGAATGCTGAGAAAAAAAAGTTAGATAAATAAGGGGGTAGAGTCGCCCGAATCAAAAGTCGAATTGAAGTTTTCTTTTTATTTTATAGGGAAACGGATATAGACTTCCTCTCCGTTGTACAATTATCATAACGACAGATTCATGTTAGTCTTTACCCCACTTTTTTCTGCTTTCTGTTAATTGTATTTTGTATTAGTAATTCCCGCCGTTTAAATTCGTTTCCCTATACAAAAAAAAAAAAAATCTCGATTCTGCTTTGAAAAGTGAGGGCGCAACCTGGTCGCCCGACTCTACCCCTTTATTTATCTATTTTTTCTCATCGAATGGTTTCCCTCCGCCCTTCTTTTACTATTGATACAAAATACTCACTTGTCCCTTTTTATAGACATGTTATAAATACACGTATATGTATGTATGAATAGGAATTAAAACTCTTAGAAACATTATTAAAAATTTAAAAACATCTAATGAAACGAGCCCATCTTTAGAGAGCGCTATAGAACCTTTTCATTCTCTGAAAATGGACCCATACGATCCGAAACATATCTCTTCTATTATATAAAAGTTACTGTGCGTGAGTTCTTTCCTCATAGGTTCCGAAACGGCTGAGCCTATCTTTTCCAAACCTCACAGAAAGCTAATTTATATGTCTGGCAGTGTTCTTGTACAGAAATTCATCCGATAAGTATCGAAAATCGAAAAGAAATCCGATCTTAAAAATAGTTTTCTCTATTAAAGATAAAAAAAGATTTCTTTTTTTTACATGGAAATGTTTTACGTTACACCGGCGAAGGGAGAAAATAAAATCTTAGATAATTATTTTTTCTGAAAAAGTAAATTTATTATAATCTGTAGATTAAGAGGATTCAAATGATTCTTTGCTAAAGCCTGGGTGTACCATATCATTTTATTTTAATTTATAATAAAAGAACACAACCATTTAAAATTGCCGCAAATCATTTCTTCGTTTGCATATTTTAAAATTAAACGTTAATCCAGTAGTGAATTTTCCAGAGCATTCATCAAACCAAAATACGAGCTGACGTGACATTGTAAACAAACACAGACTGAAGTTGATGAACAGCATCATCATCATTATTAATATAATTTTTTTTTTCAGAATTAGTCCACCAGGCATATTATTTATATAACAATCAATAGAAGTTTGATTCTATAATGATTTATACGCAATCTGCATCAATTAAAATATATTTAAGCGCATTGTACGACCGGGCAACGCCGGGTTGTCAGCTAGTACACACACATACACACATATATATATATCCCTAAAACCTCTGGACTTGATGGAGGGGAGACTAAAACTTGCAAATGTTTCAAATGATCTGAAATAACATCAAGGAGAGACTTGATTCCAAATATTTCTCATGTTATATCTCCCCTTTTTAGGAAATAGGGTACGATTATGAATATCTCCAGAATCAAATAATCTTTATATATTGTGAAATTTACTTTATGTATGAGAACCAAATAGGAAAAATATAACCTATGAGAAATATTTGGAATCCAGTGTCCCCTTGCTGTTATTTCAGATCATTTGAAACCATAGCAGTAAGTTTTAGTCTCCCCTCCATCAAGGCTTCGGAAGAAATATCAGATGTTTTGTAATTCATATGCAAAACTATATATAAAAAATAGACTATGATTGAAACATATTATGGCTTTAAAAAGGTGCCAAATATAGGCTCTGTCTAACGGATGATCACCTAAATGTGCGACCTTAAGGCGAAATGTCACATAGCTCACTACATAATTAAGGTAAATAGCTTTTCAAATGAACATTCATTTGTTAAATTCTGATCAATAGTCGCTGAGATTTCGAACTTATACCACTTTTTTGTCAATTTTATAAATATTTATATGTTCGTGGCCTTGCAAGGCCACAAGGGAGACAATCAAGTAAAATATACTCTAAACAAAACTTACCCTAAAGCAAAACTAAAGCTGGCTTTCCCTGACACTACACAAATGATCTTGTAACGATGTATGTAACCCACTTTCCGGTTTACGACATCCGGTTGTATATGCGCGCATGACCTGCGCACTAAAATATTAACGTTATTATTTTGAAATTATTATTTAACATGGGAAGAGTGACGATTAAAATAACTTAAACGTAATACATAAATGAACGATGTAAAAAAAAAAAAGCAGACACTATTAACAATTGTTTATTTGGATAATTTAAACGCGAAAAAAAAAAACAACAACAAAAGAACAATTGGGACGCTGAAATATTAACGTTATTATTTCGAAATTATAATTTAACATGCGAAAAGTGGGATTTAAAATGAACAAAAAACAAAAGAACAATTGGGACGCTGAAATATTAACGTTATTATTTCGAAATTATTATTTAACATGGGAAGAGTAGGGTTTAAAATAACTTAAACGTAATACAAAAATGAACGATGTAAAAAAAAAAAAAAAGAAAGCAGTATATCAAAATTTGAATTTAACTATAATAAGTATTATGGTATCTGTTCAGTGCACATTTACCTATAAGTATGGCAAACCACTTATAATTCAGTAACTACATTTCTTTTCTTCAAAAATAATCAATTATAATAAACAGAACGATTCATAGAAATCTATCTATATTCTTTTTAATAAACTTTCATAGAAATGTTTCTGTTATGTCAAAAAAAATATTCAACGGGTCACGGGTAGTCTAATATATATACATATATATATATATATATATATATATATATATATATATATATATATATATATATAAATGTACGCAAATTTTGGCATATCATGGTTTGAATATATATATATATATATATATATATATATATATGTGTGTGTGTGTGTGTGTGTGATTGATGTTGTGCTGCGAAATAGATACTGTGAAGAATTGTAAGTGTCAACTGGAATGAAGAGATAAATTGTAAGATGGTCAACATCATTACATTTGGAATATAGATTTATCATTTATTCATTATATGCTCCGTAAATTCATTGAGCTTTTTAAATAAGTATTGGTATATATAAAAAGGAAATAAGTGATTAAAGAATATTTCCACACACACACATATATATATATTATATATATATATGTGTGTGTGTGTGTGTGTGTGTGTGTGAGTATTATTATTGAATCATATTTTACGTCCTTTTTTTAAATAAAATATTTTGCATTTTAACGTATTCCAAAACAGCTTTATCTTTTTATATATATTTATATATAATGTTTGTATGTTTGTATCAATACGTATGTATGAATGTATATTTATGAATATATATGATGTATATAAATATATGTCTACATAAATAAAAAAGTGCTTGTATGTATGTGTGTCTGTGTAGCAAGTATTTAACCTATCAACACCTACACTACTGGTCACATAACACTGAAATTATCTGGAAATTAAGGGTGATTTATAACGAGTAAAATCTTTGTTTGGATTGATGAATAAAGTGTAGAAATATGTCGGCAATTTGAAATGCAAAATATTCTTTTCAACTTGCCGACATATTTCTATTACTTTTGCGTATACGCAACTTCATTCATAGCTTGAATTGTTTTAATTTTAAATATTACTTTTCTATCTGTCGATAGCTCAAGCTGTAAGAAACACGGCTGGAGCGCTAACTTTTTAGTTTCGATTTTAGTTAATAAATCTCAAGTCATTTTTTTTTTTTAATCTTCTGAAATCAGTACTATATATTAGGCAAACTATAGTATGATATTTCTGGGGTTTTTTTTGGGGATGGGAATTCGTTATTCGTATTATTTTGATTTATCCGACTACTGTTCTCATTTTGAGTTATTTTCACAACATTTTGGTCGATGTAACCATCGACCTTCTTCAGGTGTATTATGTCGAGCTTTAGAGTGTTTCTTGCGAACTTGGGAATTTGGACGGAACTTCGAACGGAGCTTTTTATTGTTATTTAAATATAACGTTAGAATATTAATGCGACACAAATACGATAGGAACACAATGGACTAGTTAATATTTAGCAGTATAGCTCTTCTGCAATTTGAGAGCTTGCAATCTTTTGAGCATTCCTTGAATTAGTCTTCAGCAATACTCCGGTGAAATGGCATCCCACTTCTCTTTCATTTTTGCCCAAAGATCTTCCAAATTTGAAATTTTATCATTGCGTAGCTATTACTTGATGTAATGCCATACGTTTTCGATAGGATTGATGTCTAAAGATTGTGCAGACTAATCCAAACACGGAATATCATGCTCTTCAAGGAACCTCTTGACATTGCCAGCTGTGTAAATGGGAGCATTATCCTGCATGAAGACGGGATTGTCATCCACATTTCAGCCAAAGTAGAGTAGAAAATGCTCATTCAATATATTAATGTACTCTGTCGAATTAGTTCAACCTTGCAAACGACGTATAGGTCCTGGAGCATTAGCACTAATAACCCCCAACACCAAAACTGAACCCTCATCACCTTGCAGCGTTTAAACTGTGAACCTAGAATTAAATTCTTCGTCTTTCCTTCAACGGACGTACTGCCTACCATCAATGCTTCGCCTGTTGAACTTGCTTTCGTCGCTAAAAATCACTTTCGACAAATATCAAGAGTCATGATCTTCATTGCATCTGACAGAGTTCAGGCAGCACTTTTTTTTTTTTTTTTTTACAGAAATCATTGGTTTGCGTCTTGCAACACATCTTTGTCAATTAAGTTCATTCAATCTGTTCTTAACTGTAGAAAAGCTAGCACATTTTAACAAGATTACACTGTTGTTGGATTTTGGGAGACTTTCAAATCTGTTTCTGAGGCTACGGCTCTTGATAGCATTGTCTTCCCTGTAAGAA
>NC_136519.1:72591896-72596896 GCF_053919585.1 Euprymna scolopes
ACAGTCAGCAAAAGTTCCAAATGAAAGATTCTTTAGATTTACTGCAAACGAAACCAAGATATCTCACGTTAACCCGACATTAAACAGAAATACTAATAAAATATCATCTACAAAAGTTTGGACAAAATAGGCATAAAAATATCTCCGATTACATAATCTATCATTCTAAACATTGTCCGTAAGACTAAATCTGACACCACGTTTTTTTTTTAATAAAGGCTGGCGTATACTCCATTGTCTCTCTTAGTTGTGGTAAGATCTAAATTGGCGAAACTCAGCAAAATCTGGACAGGATATTTTATGAACGCAAGAGATACATAAAGACCAATGACACCCTTAACCGCATTTTTTTGGGGGGGGATTACAGAGTATGGTCATTATTTTGACTTTAAAATATAAAAAAAAAACATAACTTATTAAACAAATACATAATGAATCTATATGCCGTTTAATTGTATCTGCCTTTATTTCCTACTCCACTAATACAACAAAACAAAGGAAGGGGGTTTATCATGCCTCTCCCCATCTGTCTAAAAGTATCCGTAGGAAAATATACATTTTATATATAAAATGTATATTTCCCTACTGATATATATATAGGGTGACCCCAAAAGAGGCCATCTAGAACATATGCTGTAGAACGGAGAAAAAAGAAAAAAAAAGGCCAAAGACCCTAGTGTTTTGATGTGATGTCTTGAATATAATAAACTAGTTATGGCCAAAGTTTCATTTCATTCGGACAAAACAGTGAGAAACGGGGCCTAGTTTGAGCTGGGCCCGTTTTTAATGGGTCACCGTGTGTGTATATATATATATATATATATATATATATATATATATATATATATAAAGTGTGTGTGTAATTATTTCTAGGGTCAAACAACGTCGCAGTACACACGGGCAAAGATAGACTCGAGTTTCGCCCTAATTTGGATTTATCCGTTGAACTCATCCGAACTCAGGATTCGAAAGTACATCTTTTAAACTCCTCGGCCTAACGTTCACAGGAAACAGAAGTTGGAACAATTACATTGAGAGTATTGGCAGAAGCGCTGCGAAGAAGGTAGGTTCTCTCTACCGTGCTTGAAAGCTACTAACGCCTGAAAGTATTCTGTACCTCTATAAGGCCACCATTCGCCCATGTATGGAGTATTGTTGTCATACTTGGACTGGTACATCTGCTACTAGTCTATCGCTCCTAGACAAGGTTCAAAAGAGAGTCGCCAACCTGATAGGTCCTGAACTGTCCTCTAAGCTTCAGCCTCTGTCCCATCGACGAAATGTGGCATCCTTCTGCCTGCTCTACAATTACTTTAACGGTGAATTCTCTGACGAACTGCAAGCACTTGTACCCCCTCGACGTAAATACCTCCGACAAACCCTTCACAGTAGAGACCCTAGATGTAAGAGAGCCTTTTACTCCAATTTTTATCTTCTCCAGAACTGCTAGACTTTGGAATTCCCTTCCGGGTTCCTGCTTCCCGAACTGTACTGACATGCGGAAGTTCAAGTGCAACGTGAACCGATATCTTGCTGCCCAACTCCCCACATAGTACCCCTGTAACTTATGTCCCTGATAGTAGCCTCCTACATCAAAGTGGCAATATGCCTTGTTTGGGGTGAAAATGTAATAAAAAATACAAACCCTGCTATATATATATATATATATATATATATATATATATATATATATATATATATAATTATTCATTTGTACCTACAAACTCTAGTATTTCATGTTTACGCAATCATCAATGTAGGATGACAATTCCTGCCGGTCGGGAGATTCGAAACAAGCCACGAACCCACCTTTGACTCAATTTGCTACGCCTTTACCTCCGGGTCATGAAACAATTGCCATGATAATAAAGGGAATTAATAACTAATCAACGCCATATTTTTCCTTATTTACATAAATTTAGATATATTATACTCCTTCTCCGTATATACTCTTGAAATAACTGATCTTCTATCCATAAACAATTTTTATTCACTCTTAAAATGTCTGTGAAACAGTAGGCGAAACATGTGAGCCCCATTTTCATTTTTTATTAGTAAAGTTTATCCGACTGTAAACTATTGATAACCGATTCGAAAGAATTATTCATATTATAGCTACATCAGATATATAGTATGAACCTGCCTCTGATATTTTTTGGGCATATTTGCATGGAATAGGCATTAAAAATAAGACACATCTAGGATTAGAATTTGTGCATCCGGGAAGAGACCACCTATCGCGGACGATGACTTACAAGTCCACTTTCGAGTCTACGTTTCTGAACTTTTAAGATGAAGATCTCTTATTTATATTATTTGGAGTACTCGGACTACTGTTCTCATCTTGGCTGTCATTTTCACAACGTTTCAGCCGATGTAGCCTCCGACGTTTTTCAGGTGTATCGTGTCGAACTCAGGAAGGTGCACGGAATTTCTGATTTATTTAATCCATGGGAGAAGCATGTTCTCTTTCCGTCAGCCATGACTGGGTAGAAGACCTGTGGCGCAGTGGATTTGGTAAAATCCAGTTGCAAATGTTTCACTTCTGGAAGTGTTCAATCTTCAGTGTAGATGACACTCAAGGTAAAATTACGAATTATTTAGGACATTTTTATCAAGTTAGATAGACTCCTACCAAGAAAGCAGCAATTCTTCCTTCTTCGTCAGAAACATTGTTTACAGAATGTGAGGACTTCAGGACAAAATAGGGGGGAATGTTGAAAGCATCACACACGCAGAAAATAAAACACTGAAAGCATCGTTTTGATCATCGGTAAATCGGTACAACTTTTTCATAATTCGATTACGATACATCAAAAATTTCTGATTTTTACGATTCCCGATTCTGATTAATCGTCCCAACACTAATTTTAAGTAGTATAATTTGTTTAGTAAAAAATTTCTTTGCGATGGAGAGTTCGTATTATCCATTTGTTTGCCGAGGTATGTTATTCTAAAAAAGAGTTAAAAAGATAAAAGACCCCCCCCAAAAAAAAACAGGTGCTCTTTGTGATTATAAACTAGTACATTCTACCTCAAATTACATCCCTGGACCAACGAGTTGGAAATCAATGGCCTTAAGATTTCATTTTGTTTTTTTTGTTTTTTTTAATACAAAGCATATATTGACATGCCCCGGTCTGACTTCCATTGAATTCCGAACTCGTTTTCAAAAGAAGAAAAATTCCATTCCGCTTTAGCCCGAACAAACATCACAGACAGCGAGAGAAGGGCCCTAAAGGAAAAGAAGGAAGAAGAGAAGGGAGGCTGACCTTGTACTTGAAAATCCTTGCGGGGCCGAATGTCTCGGATTATCGACCGCGATCCATGTTGGCATTCTGACACGGCTTGGCTATGTCGTCGCCATTTTGTTTAGACGATCTGCTCAGCGCGGGAAAACAAACTGACGCATGCGCACCGCAAGCAAAAAAAAAAAAAAAAAAAAAAAAAAGAAATAAGATTAAAAAAATAAAACAAAAATGAACGCGTGCAGACCAGAAGGAGAAGGCGAAGTCGCAAGTGGCAGCACGTGGACGCACGTCGACGAAATGCGTGATGGCAACGGGAGCACGCACGCAAGAAAGTGGGTTCCTCTCGGTCCGCACAAGTTTAAACAGAAACCGGTAGGAACAAACACGTGTATGCATTACAGATTTGTGCAAAAGTTCATATCCATCTAACCTCTGTCAATATTCATCTATAGCCCTGTCTCTATCTATGTAACCTTTAACATCATATCTCTCTCTCATATATATATATATATATATATATATATATATATATATATATATATATATATATATATATATATATATATACACGCACTAACACACACACACACACACACACACACATATATATATATATATATATATATATACTAGATTACCCGTGACCCGTTGGGTCAGTATGTTAGATTAGCTATGGAATTAATCTATGAATTAATCTTCTGACGTAAGGAAAATAGTTTTTGTGACATAACAGAAATATTTCTATGAAAGTATATTAAAATGAAAAAAGAATATAGATTTCTATGAGTCGTTCTGTTTATAATTGTTTATTTAAAAAAAAAAAACTTACAGCCATTGAATTATAAGTGGTTTGCCATACTTATAGGTAAATGTGCACTGAACAGATACCGTAATACTTCAAGTTAAATTCAAATTTTGATAGATCTTTTTTAAATGAAATTGTTAGTTGAAAGTACAGAATAGTTAAAAACACGCTCCCCATGTTAAGAATGGCTTTTTAAATAGACAATGAAAATAAAATGTAACTTTTTTCGTTTATTTAAAACAAACATCCATGACCCATTGGGTCAAATATTTAATTTATCTTAATAATAAGGTCAATAAAACTAATTAAGACAATGCGGAAATGAATGATGTAAAAAGAAGCATAAAATATTAACAATTGTTTATTTGGATAATTTAAACACGAAAAAAAAAAACAACAATTGGGACGCAGAAAACGTACACAGTAAAACAATACGTTTTATTGCCGCGTTGATTATTTATTTGTAAAAAACATTTTCGGAGTTATTTATTTATGTTGGTAGTGTAGAAGAAAATGTATGAATGTTTTTAAGAAAGGAGTATTAAAAAATGGAGAATAATTTTTTTTTAAAAAAGGAAGAATGTAGGTAAATCGCCGTTGTAAAAAGTCTCTTATAATTGTCAACGGGTCAAAGTTGATTTATTTGTAAGAAAATTGCGACAGAATAGTTTTAATACAGAATAGTAGCAAAACATCCCCACCCTTCCCATGTTAAATAATAATTTCTAAATAATAACGCTAATATTTCAGTCCGCAGGTCAAATTCTGCAAAAGTAGCAATTTGTGTTTATTTGTTTACGCTGTTATGTGTTTATGTTTATGTACACATGCGAAACCGGAAGTCGCAAATCGGATGTGTGGTTACAACACTCATTACAAGGTTATTTGAGTTTTATAATTATATAGATATATATATATATATGTATGAGTCTATCTCTAAAAAT